>NW_026975615.1:0-27742 GCF_030014295.1 Loxodonta africana
TAGAGTCTAACAGAGCCGAATAGAGCCTATTCGAGCTGACTAGAGCCGAATGGAGCCGATTAGAGCTGAATCGAACCGATTTGAGCCGATTGGGGATGAATGGAGTGGAAAGGAGCCGATTTGAGCTGAATCGCATCGAGATGCGTGGAATCGAATCCAGTAGAATAGATTAGATTAGGGTAGGGTGGAATAGAGTAGACTTGAACACAGTAGAAGAGAATGGAAAGAATACAATAGAATAGAGTAGAAAAGGGTAGAGCAGAGCAGAATAGTGTAGAGTAGAATAGAGTAGAGTAGAACAGAGTTGAAGCAAGCTGAATGGAGACGAAACGAGACAAATCTCGTCGAATGGCGTCGAATCCCATGGAATCAATCACAGTAGGGTATAGTAGAATAGCGTAGAATGGAGTAGAATGGTGTGCAATGGAATCGAGTAGAGTAGAAGAGAGCCGAAGAGGGCCGAAGAGGGCCAAATCGAGCTGAATTGAGCGAAATCGAGCCGAATCCAGTGAATCGAGCCTAATCAAGCCGAATCGACACTATTCGAGACAAATGGAGCCGGATGGACATGAATCACACCGATTCGGCCCCTAGTCGCGTCAAAATTTGTCGAATTCAATGGAATAGACTAGAGTAGGGGAGGTTCGGGTAGGCTAGGGTAGGGTAGAATGGAGTAGAATAGAATAAAACAGAACAGAACACAACAAAATAGAACAGAACAACACAGAACGAATACAGAAACGAGTAGGCTAGAGTAGAGTAGAGGGGAATAGAGTAGAGTAGAATAGATTCGAACAGAGCCAAATCGAGCCGAATCGCGTCGAAATGGGTTGAATGAATCAAATCCAATCAAGTGGATTACAATACCTTAGAGTTGGGTAGCATAGGGTAGGGTAGAATAGAGTAGAATAGTACAGAACAGAGTAGAAACAATACAATAGAATAGAGAAGAGTTGACTAGAGTAGAATAGAGCTGAATAGAGCCAAATGCAGACGAAACGAGAGGAATCGTGTAGAAGCAATTGGAGGGGTGCTGGGTAGGGTAGAGCAGAATAGAGTAGAATAGTGTAGAATAGTGTGGAATGAATAGAATGGAGTAGAATGGAGTCAAATAGAAATGAATAGAGTAGAAAAGAGTCGAATAGAGCAGAATAGGGCCGAAGAACGCCAAATCGAGCAGATTCGAAGCGACTCAAGCCAAAACAAGCTGAATGGAGCCTAACTGAGCCGAATAGAGCCAAATCGAGCCGAATCGAGCCGATTCAAGCTTCATCGCCTCGAATCGCGTTCAATGCGTCAAATCCAATTGAGACGTATAGATTAGAGAAGGGGAGGGGAGGGGAGGGGAGAATAGAACAGCGTAGAGTGGAATAGAAGAGATTAGAACAGAATAGAAGGAATAGAATCGAGTAGAATAGAGTGGAAAAGAGTAGAGTCGAATACAGTCGAATAGAGCCGACTAAGCTGAATAGAGACGAATGGAGCTGAATACAGCCGAAAAGAGCTGTATACTGCCGAATCACACCTAATCGAGCGGAATCAAGCAGAATCGCACTGACTGTCACCGAACAGCGTCGAATCGAATCAGGTCGAATCGAGTCGAGCCACATCGTTTTGAATCAAACAAGGTCAAATCGCTTCATATCGTGTCGAATCCCATGGAATCACGTCGAATAACTTCGAATCGCGTCAAACCTCAGAGAATCCTACCGAATCACGTCGAGTCGCATGGAATCTCATCAAATCCCTTCAGATCTTGCTGAATCCAGTCAAGTCATATCAAATCGCTTTGCACGGAATCGAATTGAATCCAATAGACTAAAGTAGGCTAGGTTCGGGTGGGGTGCCGTAGGGTCGGGTAGGGTAGAATAGAATAGAGTACAACAGAATAGGAGAGAACAGAACAGAACAGAAAGAATACAACAGAACAGAATAGAGTCAAAGAGAGAGAACATACCCGAATTGAGCCGAGTGGAGACAAAACGAGACGAATCACGTCCGGTTGCTTCGAATCGCGTCAAATCAAATCGAATCGATTAGAAGAGATTAGGGTAGGGAAGGGTAGAATAGAATAGAGGAAAATAGTGAAGAATGGTGTGGAATGGAATAGAATGGAGTTGAACGGAGTCCAATAGAGACGGATAGATATGAATAGAGTACAAAAGAGTCTAATAGAGAAGAATAGGGCCGGATAGGGCCAAATAAGGCCTAATTGAGCAGAATCCAGCAGAATCGATGGAATTCGAGCCTAATCGAGCCGAATGGAGTGAAATGGAGTCAAGTCGAGCCGAACGAATAGAGCCGATGCGAACTGAATCGAGCTGATTCAAGCCTAATCGCGTCAAATCGCGTGGAAATACGTCACATCGAATCTAATCAAATAGATTAGGGGAGGGGCGGGTGGGTAGAATAGAACAGAATAGTACAGAATAGAAAGACTAGAATATAGTACAGTAGGGTGGAGTAGAGAGAGTAAAGCAGAGCAGAGTAGAATTGAGTCAAATAGAGTCAAATAGTGCAGGACATAGCTGAATAGAGCCCATTCTGGCCGAATCGAGTCAAATGGAAACAAAACGAGATGAATCACACCGAAATGCTTCGAATCGCATCCAGTCGAATAGATTAGAGTAACGTAGGGTAGAGTAGAACAGAATAGAGTAGAATAGCGTAGAATGGAGAAGAGTGGAGTCAAATGGAGTCGAACAGAGACAAATAGAGTAGAAAAGAGTCGAATCGAGCCAAATAGGGCCGAATAAGGCTGAACCGAGTGGAAACGAGCTGAATTGAAGCGATTCGAGCCAAATCGAGCTGAATCGAGCTGATGTTGCGGAATCGAGCCGACTCAAGCGTGATGGTGTCCAGTCGCATCGAAATGCTTTGAATCGAATCAAATGGAATCGATTAGAATAGGTTAGGGTAGGGTAGTTTATGATCGGAAGACTAGGGTAGATGCAAGTAGACTACACTAGAGTAGACAAGAGAAGGCTAGAGTAGAAGCCTAGACTAGTAAGCTGGACTAGTCAGCTAGACTAGTGGCATAGAGCAGTAGCCTAGACAACTAGTCTTGAATAGTACCCTAAGTCAGTAATCTGAACGAGTACCCTTGCCTGAACTCTTAGCCTAATCTAGTACCCTTGCCTTAACTAGTAGTCCTAAAAAGTACCCTTGCCTTAACCAGTAGTCTTCACTAGTACCCTTGCCTTCACTAGTAGTATGTCCTTAACACGTAGCCTGAACGGGTAGCCTTGCCTTAACCAGTACCCTCAACAAGTACCCACGCCTTAACTAGTAGCCTGGCCTTAACTAATACCCTGGCCTTAACTAGTAGCCTGAACTAGTACACTTGCCTTAAGGAGTACCCTTGCCCGAACTACTCCCCTTAATTAGGACCCTTATTGAATAACCCTAAGTAGTAGAGTATGGTACGGTGGGGTAGCATAGGGTAGGGAAGCCTACGGTGGAACAGAGAAAATAGAAGGAAATAGAATAGAACAGCATAGGTCAGGGTAGGTTAGCTTAGTGCAGGGTATGGTAGAGTAGCATAGGATGGAATAGAGAAAATAGAAAAGGAGACTAGAAAAGAGCAGACTAGATTAGGATAGGGTAGGGTGGGGGAGGGTTTTGTAGAATACAGTAGTGTAGAATGGAATAGAATGGTGTGGAGTGGAGTCGAATGGATTCGAACAGAGATGAATAGAGTAGAAAAGAGTTGAATAGAGCCGAATAACGCTGAATAGGACCAAATATGGCCAAAATGAGCCGAATCGAGTCAAGTCCACCAGATTCGGGATGAATGCAGCTGAGTGGAGCTGAAATGAGCCAAATAGAGACAAACTGAACCCAGCAAAATCGAGCCAAAACACACTTAATTGCATCCTATTGCATCGGATCTCGTCGAATTCCATCAAATCCCACCAAAACGCATCAAATCTCGCGGAATCTCACCGAATCCCGTCGAATTGTCTCAAATCGGGTCGAATGGTGTCAAACGGAATGGAATCGAATTAAATCGAATAGATTAGAGTAGTGTAGGTTAGGCTGGGATTCAGTAGGGAAGGGCACAGAAGAATAGAATAGAGTAGAACAGAAGAGAATACCAAGAGTAGAATGGAGTAGAGTTGAGTAGAGTGGAATAGTCAGAGTCGGGTAGTGCAGAATATAGATGAATAGATCCAATTCAAGCCGAATCGATTCGAATGGAGAGGAAAGGAGACAAATCGTGATGAATCGAATCGATTCGAATCGATTAGAGTAGGGTAGGGTAGAACAGAATAGAATAGAGTAGAAAAGAGTAGAATGGTGTGGAATGGAGTTGAATGGAGCCAGATAGAGACAAATAAAGTAGAAAGGGTTGAGTAGAGCTGAACAGGGCTGAATAAGGTTCACTCGAGCCTAATTACGCTGAATTGAGCAGAATCGAGACGAACTGACCCAATTCAAGCCAAATAGAGCTAAATCGAGCCGATTCAAGCCTAATCACATGGAATCGCGTCGAAATGCGTTGAATCGAATAGATTAGTGTGGAGGAGGGTACGGCAGGAGAGGCTAGACTACAACACAACAGAACACAATAGAAAGAAGAGAATAGAATTAAGTAGAGTCGGGTCCAGTAGAATAGAGTCAAATCGAGTTGACGAGAGCTGAAAAGAGCCAAACAGAGCTGAATACAGCCGAATTGACCAAATTCAAGGTGAATCGAGATGAATCAAGTCCAGTCGTTTGAAATGTGTCGAATCGAATCAAATAGGTTAGTGTGGGGAAGGTAAGGTTAGGGTAGGGTAGAGAAGAATAGAATAGAGTAGAATAGAACAGAACAGAAAGAATCGAGTAGACTAGAGTCACACAGAGTCGAATACTGCCAAAAAGAGCCGAATAGAGTGGAAAAGAGCCGAATAGAACCGAATCGAGTTTAATGGAGGAGAAAGGAGATGAATCGAGCCGATATGACCCGAATCAGGTCGAATTCCGTTCAAGTGTGTCGAATAGCATAGAACAGATTACAGTAGGCTAAGTTAGGGTAGGGTAGGGTAGAATAGAGTGCAGTAGAACAGAGCAGAAGAGAAGAGAACACAACTGAAAGAATAGAATAGGGTCGAGACGAGCAGAGTATAGAAGAGTAGAGTAGAGTAGAGTCGAATATTGCCGAATAGAGCCAAAGACAGCCAAATAGAGCCCAAAAGAGCTAAATCGATAGAAACCAAGACAAATCACGCCGAATCCCGTGGAATCGTGCTCTATCGCGTCGAATCCCGTCGAATTGCATTGAATCTGATCAATTCCAATCCAATCCAATCCAATCCATTACAATAGACTAGAGTAGGGTAGAGTCCAATACAATACAGTAGAGAACAGTTTAGGATGGAGTAGAATGGTGTGGCATGGAGTCGAGTGGAGTCGAAAAGAGATAATAGAGTTGAGTAGAGTCTAACAGAGCCGAATAGAGCCTATTCGAGCTGACTAGAGCCGAATGGAGCCGATTAGAGCTGAATCGAACCGATTTGAGCCGATTGGGGATGAATGGAGTGGAAAGGAGCCGATTTGAGCTGAATCGCATCGAGATGCATGGAATCGAATCCAGTAGAATAGATTAGATTAGGGTAGGGTGGAATAGAGTAGACTTGAACACAGTAGAAGAGAATGGAAAGAATACAATAGAATAGAGTAGAAAAGGGTAGAGCAGAGCAGAATAGTGTAGAGTAGAATAGAGTAGAGTAGAACAGAGTCGAAGCAAGCTGAATGGAGACGAAACGAGACAAATCTCGTCGAATGGCGTCGAATCCCATGGAATCAATCACAGTAGGGTATAGTAGAATAGCGTAGAATGGAGTAGAATGGTGTGCAATGGAATCGAGTAGAGTAGAAGAGAGCCGAAGAGGGCCGAAGAGGGCCAAATCGAGCTGAATTGAGCGAAATCGAGCCGAATCCAGTGAATCGAGCCTAATCAAGCCGAATCGACACTATTCGAGACAAATGGAGCCGGATGGACATGAATCACACCGATTCGGCCCCTAGTCGCGTCAAAATTTGTCGAATTCAATGGAATAGACTAGAGTAGGGGAGGTTCGGGTAGGCTAGGGTAGGGTAGAATGGAGTAGAATAGAATAAAACAGAACAGAACACAACAAAATAGAACAGAACAACATAGAACGAATACAGAAACGAGTAGGCTAGAGTAGAGTAGAGGGGAATAGAGTAGAGTAGAATAGATTCGAACAGAGCCAAATCGAGCCGAATCGCGTCGAAATGGGTTGAATGAATCAAATCCAATCAAGTGGATTACAATACCTTAGAGTTGGGTAGCATAGGGTAGGGTAGAATAGAGTAGAATAGTACAGAACAGAGTAGAAACAATACAATAGAATAGAGAAGAGTTGACTAGAGTAGAATAGAGCTGAATAGAGCCAAATGCAGACGAAACGAGAGGAATCGTGTAGAAGCAATTAGAGTGGTGCTGGGTAGGGTAGAGCAGAATAGAGTAGAATAGTGTAGAATAGTGTGGAATGAATAGAATGGAGTCAAATAGAAATGAATAGAGTAGAAAAGAGTCGAATAGAGCAGAATAGGGCCGAAGAACGCCAAATCGAGCAGATTCGAAGCGACTCAAGCCAAAACAAGCTGAATGGAGCCTAAATGAGCCGAATAGAGACAAATCGAGCCGAATCGAGCCGATTCAAGCTTCATCGCCTCGAATTGCGTTCAATGCGTCAAATCCAATCGAGACGTATAGATTAGAGAAGGGGAGGGGAGGGCAGGGGAGGGTAGAACAGCGTAGAGTGGAATAGAAGAGATTAGAACAGAATAGAAGGAATAGAATCGAGTAGAATAGAGTGGAAAAGAGTAGAGTCGAATACAGTCGAATAGAGCCGACTAAGCTGAATAGAGACGAATGGAGCTGAATACAGCCGAAAAGAGCTGTATACTGCCGAATCACACCTAATCGAGCGGAATCAAGCAGAATCGCACTGACTGTCACCGAACAGCGTCGAATCGAATCAGGTCGAATCGAGTCGAGCCACATCGTTTTGAATCAAACAAGGTCAAATCGCTTCATATCGTGTCGAATCCCATGGAATCACGTCGAATAACTTCGAATCGCGTCAAACCTCAGAGAATCCTACCGAATCACGTCGAGTCGCATGGAATCTCATCAAATCCCTTCAGATCTTGCTGAATCCAGTCAAGTCATATCAAATCGCTTTGCACGGAATCGAATTGAATCCAATAGACTAAAGTAGGCTAGGTTCGGGTGGGGTGCCGTAGGGTCGGGTAGGGTAGAATAGAATAGAGTACAACAGAATAGGAGAGAACAGAACAGAACAGAAAGAATACAACAGAACAGAATAGAGTCAAAGAGAGAGAACATAGCCGAATTGAGCCGAGTGGAGACAAAACGAGACGAATCACGTCCGGTTGCTTCGAATCGCGTCAAATCAAATCGAATCGATTAGAAGAGATTAGGGTAGGGAAGGGTAGAATAGAATAGAGGAAAATAGTGAAGAATGGTGTGGAATGGAATAGAATGGAGTTGAACGGAGTCCAACAGAGACGGATAGATATGAATAGAGTACAAAAGAGTCTAATAGAGAAGAATAGGGCCGGATAGGGCCAAATAAGGCCTAATTGAGCAGAATCCAGCAGAATCGATGGAATTCGAGCCTAATCGAGCCGAATGGAGTGAAATGGAGTCAAGTCGAGCCGAACGAATAGAGCCGATGCGAACTGAATCGAGCTGATTCAAGCCTAATCGCGTCAAATCGCGTGGAAATACGTCACATCGAATCTAATCAAATAGATTAGGGGAGGGGCGGGTGGGTAGAATAGAACAGAATAGTACAGAATAGAAAGACTAGAATATAGTACAGTAGGGTGGAGTAGAGAGAGTAAAGCAGAGCAGAGTAGAATTGAGTCAAATAGAGTCAAATAGTGCAGGACATAGCTGAATAGAGCCCATTCTGGCCGAATCGAGTCAAATGGAAACAAAACGAGATGAATCACACCGAATTGCTTCGAATCGCATCCAGTCGAATAGATTAGAGTAACGTAGGGTAGAGTAGAACAGAATAGAGTAGAATAGCGTAGAATGGAGACGAGTGGAGTCAAATGGAGTCGAACAGAGACAAATAGAGTAGAAAAGAGTCGAATCGAGCCAAATAGGGCCGAATAAGGCTGAATCGAGTGGAAATGAGCTGAATTGAAGCGATTCGAGCCAAATCGAGCTGATGTTGCGGAATCGAGCCGACTCAAGCGTGATGGTGTCCAGTCGCATCGAAATGCTTTGAATCGAATCAAATGGAATCGATTAGAATAGGTTAGGGTAGGGTAGTTTATGATCGGAAGACTAGGGTAGATGCCAGTAGACTACACTAGAGTAGACAAGAGAAGGCTAGAGTAGAAGCCTAGACTAGTAAGCTGGACTAGTCAGCTAGACTAGTGGCATAGAGCAGTAGCCTAGACAACTAGTCTTGAATAGTACCCTAAGTCAGTAATCTGAACGAGTACCCTTGCCTGAACTCTTAGCCTAATCTAGTACCCTTGCCTTAATTAGTAGTCCTAACAAGTACCCTTGCCTTAACCAGTAGTCTTCACTAGTACCCTTGCCTTCACTAGTAGTATGTCCTTAACACGTAGCCTGAACGGGTAGCCTTGCCTTAACCAGTACCCTCAACAAGTACCCACGCCTTAACTAGTAGCCTGGCCTTAACTAGTACCCTGGCCTTAACTAGTAGCCTGAACTAGTACACTTGCCTTAAGGAGTACCCCTTGCCCGAACTACTCCCCTTAATTAGGACCCTTATTGAATAACCCTAAGTAGTAGAGTATGGTACGGTGGGGTAGCATAGAGTAGGGAAGCCTACGGTGGAACAGAGAAAATAGAAGGAAATAGAATAGAACAGCATAGGTCAGGGTAGGTTAGCTTAGTGCAGGGTATGGTAGAGTAGCATAGGATGGAATAGAGAAAATAGAAAAGGAGACTAGAAAAGAGCAGACTAGATTAGGATAGGGTAGGGTGGGGGAGGGTTTTGTAGAATACAGTAGTGTAGAATGGAATAGAATGGTGTGGAGTGGAGTCGAATGGATTCGAACAGAGATGAATAGAGTAGAAAAGAGTTGAATAGAGCCGAATAACGCTGAATAGGACCAAATATGGCCGAAATGAGCCAAATCGAGTCGAGTCCACCAGATTCGGGATGAATGCAGCTGAGTGGAGCTGAAATGAGCCAAATAGAGACAAACTGAACCCAGCAAAATCGAGCCAAAACACACTTAATTGCATCCTATTGCATCGGATCTCGTCGAATTCCATCAAATCCCACCAAAAACGCATCAAATCTCGCGGAATCTCACCGAATCCCGTCGAATTGTCTCAAATCGGGTCGAATGGTGTCAAACGGAATGGAATCGAATTAAATCGAATAGATTAGAGTAGTGTAGGTTAGGCTGGGATTCAGTAGGGAAGGGCACAGAAGAATAGAATAGAGTAGAACAGAAGAGAATACCAAGAGTAGAATGGAGTAGAGTTGAGTAGAGTGGAATAGTCAGAGTCGGGTAGTGCAGAATATAGATGAATAGATCCAATTCAAGCCGAATCGATTCGAATGGAGAGGAAAGGAGACAAATCGTGATGAATCGAATCGATTCGAATCGATTAGAGTAGGGTAGGGTAGAACAGAATAGAATAGAGTAGAAAAGAGTAGAATGGTGTGGAATGGAGTTGAATGGAGCCAGATAGAGACAAATAAAGTAGAAAGGGTTGAGTAGAGCTGAACAGGGCTGAATAAGGTTCACTCGAGCCTAATTACGCTGAATTGAGCAGAATCGAGACGAACTGACCCAATTCAAGCCAAATAGAGCTAAATCGAGCCGATTCAAGCCTAATCACATGGAATCGCGTCGAAATGCGTTGAATCGAATAGATTAGTGTAGAGGAGGGTACGGCAGGAGAGGCTAGACTACAACACAACAGAACACAATAGAAAGAAGAGAATAGAATTAAGTAGAGTCGGGTCCAGTAGAATAGAGTCAAATCGAGTTGACGAGAGCTGGAAAAAGCCAAACAGAGCTGAATACAGCCGAATTGACCAAATTCAGAGTGAATCGAGATGAATCAAGTCCAGTCGTTTGAAATGTGTCGAATCGAATCAAATAGATTAGTGTGGGGAAGGTAAGGTTAGGGTAGGGTAGAGAAGAATAGAATAGAGTAGAATAGAACAGAACAGAAAGAATCGAGTAGACTAGAGTCACACAGAGTCGAATACTGCCAAAAAGAGCCGAATAGAGTGGAAAAGAGCCGAATAGAACCGAATCGAGTTTAATGGAGGAGAAAGGAGATGAATCGAGCCGATATGACCCGAATCAGGTCGGATTCCGTTCAAGTGTGTCGAATAGCATAGAACAGATTACAGTAGGCTAAGTTAGGGTGGGGTAGGGTAGAACAGAGTGCAGTAGAACAGAGCAGAAGAGAAGAGAACACAACTGAAAGAATAGAATAGGGTCGAGACGAGCAGAGTATAGAAGAGTAGAGTAGAGTAGAGTCGAATATTGCCGAATAGAGCCAAAGACAGCCAAATAGAGCCCAAAAGAGCTAAATCGATAGAAACCAAGACAAATCACGCCGAATCCCGTGGAATCGTGCTCTATCGCGTCGAATCCCGTCGAATTGCATTGAATCTGATCAATTCCAATCCAATCCAATCCAATCCAATCCATTACAATAGACTAGATTAGGGTAGAGTCCAATACAATACAGTAGAGAACAGTTTAGGATGGAGTAGAATGGTGTGGCATGGAGTCGAGTGGAGTCGAAAAGAGATAATAGAGTTGAGTAGAGTCTAACAGAGCCGAATAGAGCCTATTCGAGCTGACTAGAGCCGAATGGAGCCGATTAGAGCTGAATCGAACCGATTTGAGCCGATTGGGGATGAATGGAGTGGAAAGGAGCCGATTTGAGCTGAATCGCATCGAGATGCATGGAATCGAATCCAGTAGAATAGATTAGATTAGGGTAGGGTGGAATAGAGTAGACTTGAACACAGTAGAAGAGAATGGAAAGAATACAATAGAATAGAGTAGAAAAGGGTAGAGCAGAGCAGAATAGTGTAGAGTAGAATAGAGTAGAGTAGAACAGAGTCGAAGCAAGCTGAATGGAGACGAAACGAGACAAATCTCGTCGAATGGCGTCGAATCCCATGGAATCAATCACAGTAGGGTATAGTAGAATAGCGTAGAATGGAGTAGAATGGTGTGCAATGGAATCGAGTAGAGTAGAAGAGAGCCGAAGAGGGCCGAAGAGGGCCAAATCGAGCTGAATTGAGCGAAATCGAGCCGAATCCAGTGAATCGAGCCTAATCAAGCCGAATCGACACTATTCGAGACAAATGGAGCCGGATGGACATGAATCACACCGATTCGGCCCCTAGTCGCGTCAAAATTTGTCGAATTCAATGGAATAGACTAGAGTAGGGGAGGTTCGGGTAGGCTAGGGTAGGGTAGAATGGAGTAGAATAGAATAAAACAGAACAGAACACAACAAAATAGAACAGAACAACACAGAACGAATACAGAAACGAGTAGGCTAGAGTAGAGGGGAATAGAGTAGAGTAGAATAGATTCGAACAGAGCCAAATCGAGCCGAATCGCGTCGAAATGGGTTGAATGAATCAAATCCAATCAAGTGGATTACAATACCTTAGAGTTGGGTAGCATAGGGTAGGGTAGAATAGAGTAGAATAGTACAGAACAGAGTAGAAACAATACAATAGAATAGAGAAGAGTTGACTAGAGTAGAATAGAGCTGAATAGAGCCAAATGCAGACGAAACGAGAGGAATCGTGTAGAAGCAATTAGAGGGGTGCTGGGTAGGGTAGAGCAGAATAGAGTAGAATAGTGTAGAATAGTGTGGAATGAATAGAATGGAGTAGAATGGAGTCAAATAGAAATGAATAGAGTAGAAAAGAGTCGAATAGAGCAGAATAGGGCCGAAGAACGCCAAATCGAGCAGATTCGAAGCGACTCAAGCCAAAACAAGCTGAATGGAGCCTAACTGAGCCGAATAGAGCCAAATCGAGCCGAATCGAGCCGATTCAAGCTTCATCGCCTCGAATCGCGTTCAATGCGTCAAATCCAATTGAGACGTATAGATTAGAGAAGGGGAGGGGAGGGCAGGGGAGGGTAGAACAGCGTAGAGTGGAATAGAAGAGATTAGAACAGAATAGAAGGAATAGAATCGAGTAGAATAGAGTGGAAAAGAGTAGAGTCGAATACAGTCGAATAGAGCCGACTAAGCTGAATAGAGACGAATGGAGCTGAATACAGCCGAAAAGAGCTGTATACTGCCGAATCACACCTAATCGAGCGGAATCAAGCAGAATCGCACTGACTGTCACCGAACAGCGTCGAATCGAATCAGGTCGAATCGAGTCGAGCCACATCGTTTTGAATCAAACAAGGTCAAATCGCTTCATATCGTGTCGAATCCCATGGAATCACGTCGAATAACTTCGAATCGCGTCAAACCTCAGAGAATCCTACCGAATCACGTCGAGTCGCATGGAATCTCATCAAATCCCTTCAGATCTTGCTGAATCCAGTCAAGTCATATCAAATCGCTTTGCACGGAATCGAATTGAATCCAATAGACTAAAGTAGGCTAGGTTCGGGTGGGGTGCCGTAGGGTCGGGTAGGGTAGAATAGAATAGAGTACAACAGAATAGGAGAGAACAGAACAGAACAGAAAGAATACAACAGAACAGAATAGAGTCAAAGAGAGAGAACATACCCGAATTGAGCCGAGTGGAGACAAAACGAGACGAATCACGTCCGGTTGCTTCGAATCGCGTCAAATCGAATCGATTAGAAGAGATTAGGGTAGGGAAGGGTAGAATAGAATAGAGGAAAATAGTGAAGAATGGTGTGGAATGGAATAGAATGGAGTTGAACGGAGTCCAACAGAGACGGATAGATATGAATAGAGTACAAAAGAGTCTAATAGAGAAGAATAGGGCCGGATAGGGCCAAATAAGGCCTAATTGAGCAGAATCCAGCAGAATCGATGGAATTCGAGCCTAATCGAGCCGAATGGAGTGAAATGGAGTCAAGTCGAGCCGAACGAATAGAGCCGATGCGAACTGAATCGAGCTGATTCAAGCCTAATCGCGTCAAATCGCGTGGAAATATGTCACATCGAATCTAATCAAATAGATTCGGGGAGGGGCGGGTGGGTAGAATAGAACAGAATAGTACAGAATAGAAAGACTAGAATATAGTACAGTAGGGTGGAGTAGAGAGAGTAAAGCAGAG
The DNA here is from genome assembly GCF_030014295.1 of Loxodonta africana. Taxonomy (NCBI): domain Eukaryota; kingdom Metazoa; phylum Chordata; class Mammalia; order Proboscidea; family Elephantidae; genus Loxodonta; species Loxodonta africana. The sequence continues at coordinate 13,297 of NW_026975615.1, forward strand.
CAGAGTAGAATTGAGTCAAATAGAGTCAAATAGTGCAGGACATAGCTGAATAGAGCCCATTCTGGCCGAATCGAGTCAAATGGAAACAAAACGAGATGAATCACACCGAATTGCTTCGAATCGCATCCAGTCGAATAGATTAGAGTAACGTAGGGTAGAGTAGAACAGAATAGAGTAGAATAGCGTAGAATGGAGAAGAGTGGAGTCAAATGGAGTCGAACAGAGACAAATAGAATAGAAAAGAGTCGAATCGAGCCAAATAGGGCCGAATAAGGCTGAACCGAGTGGAAACGAGCTGAATTGAAGCGATTCGAGCCAAATCGAGCTGAATCGAGCTGATGTTGCGGAATCGAGCCGACTCAAGCGTGATGGTGTCCAGTCGCATCGAAATGCTTTGAATCGAATCAAATGGAATCGATTAGAATAGGTTAGGGTAGGGTAGTTTATGATCGGAAGACTAGGGTAGATGCAAGTAGACTACACTAGAGTAGACAAGAGAAGGCTAGAGTAGAAGCCTAGACTAGTAAGCTGGACTAGTCAGCTAGACTAGTGGCATAGAGCAGTAGCCTAGACAACTAGTCTTGAATAGTACCCTAAGTCAGTAATCTGAACGAGTACCCTTGCCTGAACTCTTAGCCTAATCTAGTACCCTTGCCTTAACTAGTAGTCCTAACAAGTACCCTTGCCTTAACCAGTAGTCTTCACTAGTACCCTTGCCTTCACTAGTAGTATGTCCTTAACACGTAGCCTGAACGGGTAGCCTTGCCTTAACCAGTACCCTCAACAAGTACCCACGCCTTAACTAGTAGCCTGGCCTTAACTAATACCCTGGCCTTAACTAGTAGCCTGAACTAGTACACTTGCCTTAAGGAGTACCCTTGCCCGAACTACTCCCCTTAATTAGGACCCTTATTGAATAACCCTAAGTAGTAGAGTATGGTACGGTGGGGTAGCATAGGGTAGGGAAGCCTACGGTGGAACAGAGAAAATAGAAGGAAATAGAATAGAACAGCATAGGTCAGGGTAGGTTAGCTCAGTGCAGGGTATGGTAGAGTAGCATAGGATGGAATAGAGAAAATAGAAAAGGAGACTAGAAAAGAGCAGACTAGATTAGGATAGGGTAGGGTGGGGGAGGGTTTTGTAGAATACAGTAGTGTAGAATGGAATAGAATGGTGTGGAGTGGAGTCGAATGGATTCGAACAGAGATGAATAGAGTAGAAAAGAGTTGAATAGAGCCGAATAACGCTGAATAGGACCAAATATGGCCAAAATGAGCCGAATCGAGTCAAGTCCACCAGATTCGGGATGAATGCAGCTGAGTGGAGCTGAAATGAGCCAAATAGAGACAAACTGAACCCAGCAAAATCGAGCCAAAACACACTTAATTGCATCCTATTGCATCGGATCTCGTCGAATTCCATCAAATCCCACCAAAACGCATCAAATCTCGCGGAATCTCACCGAATCCCGTCGAATTGTCTCAAATCGGGTCGAATGGTGTCAAACGGAGTGGAATCGAATTAAATCGAATAGATTAGAGTAGTGTAGGTTAGGCTGGGATTCAGTAGGGAAGGGCACAGAAGAATAGAATAGAGTAGAACAGAAGAGAATACCAAGAGTAGAATGGAGTAGAGTTGAGTAGAGTGGAATAGTCAGAGTCGGGTAGTGCAGAATATAGATGAATAGATCCAATTCAAGCCGAATCGATTCGAATGGAGAGGAAAGGAGACAAATCGTGATGAATCGAATCGATTCGAATCGATTAGAGTAGGGTAGGGTAGAACAGAATAGAATAGAGTAGAAAAGAGTAGAATGGTGTGGAATGGAGTTGAATGGAGCCAGATAGAGACAAATAAAGTAGAAAGGGTTGAGTAGAGCTGAACAGGGCTGAATAAGGTTCACTCGAGCCTAATTACGCTGAATTGAGCAGAATCGAGACGAACTGACCCAATTCAAGCCAAATAGAGCTAAATCGAGCCGATTCAAGCCTAATCACATTGAATCGCGTCGAAATGCGTTGAATCGAATAGATTAGTGTGGAGGAGGGTACGGCAGGAGAGGCTAGACTACAACACAACAGAACACAATAGAAAGAAGAGAATAGAATTAAGTAGAGTCGGGTCCAGTAGAATAGAGTCAAATCGAGTTGACGAGAGCTGAAAAGAGCCAAACAGAGCTGAATACAGCCGAATTGACCAAATTCAAGGTGAATCGAGATGAATCAAGTCCAGTCGTTTGAAATGTGTCGAATCGAATCAAATAGGTTAGTGTGGGGAAGGTAAGGTTAGGGTAGGGTAGAGAAGAATAGAATAGAGTAGAATAGAACAGAACAGAAAGAATCGAGTAGACTAGAGTCACACAGAGTCGAATACTGCCAAAAAGAGCCGAATAGAGTGGAAAAGAGCCGAATAGAACCGAATCGAGTTTAATGGAGGAGAAAGGAGATGAATCGAGCCGATATGACCCGAATCAGGTCGAATTCCGTTCAAGTGTGTCGAATAGCATAGAACAGATTACAGTAGGCTAAGTTAGGGTAGGGTAGGGTAGAATAGAGTGCAGTAGAACAGAGCAGAAGAGAAGAGAACACAACTGAAAGAATAGAATAGGGTCGAGACGAGCAGAGTATAGAAGAGTAGAGTAGAGTAGAGTCGAATATTGCTGAATAGAGCCAAAGACAGCCAAATAGAGCCCAAAAGAGCTAAATCGATAGAAACCAAGACAAATCACGCCGAATCCCGTGGAATCGTGCTCTATCGCGTCGAATCCCGTCGAATTGCATTGAATCTGATCAATTCCAATCCAATCCAATCCAATCCATTACAATAGACTAGAGTAGGGTAGAGTCCAATACAATACAGTAGAGAACAGTTTAGGATGGAGTAGAATGGTGTGGCATGGAGTCGAGTGGAGTCGAAAAGAGATAATAGAGTTGAGTAGAGTCTAACAGAGCCGAATAGAGCCTATTCGAGCTGACTAGAGCCGAATGGAGCCGATTAGAGCTGAATCGAACCGATTTGAGCCGATTGGGGATGAATGGAGTGGAAAGGAGCCGATTTGAGCTGAATCGCATCGAGATGCATGGAATCGAATCCAGTAGAATAGATTAGATTAGGGTAGGGTGGAATAGAGTAGACTTGAACACAGTAGAAGAGAATGGAAAGAATACAATAGAATAGAGTAGAAAAGGGTAGAGCAGAGCAGAATAGTGTAGAGTAGAATAGAGTAGAGTAGAACAGAGTCGAAGCAAGCTGAATGGAGACGAAACGAGACAAATCTCGTCGAATGGCGTCGAATCCCATGGAATCAATCACAGTAGGGTATAGTAGAATAGCGTAGAATGGAGTAGAATGGTGTGCAATGGAATCGAGTAGAGTAGAAGAGAGCCGAAGAGGGCCGAAGAGGGCCAAATCGAGCTGAATTGAGCGAAATCGAGCCGAATCCAGTGAATCGAGCCTAATCAAGCCGAATCGACACTATTCGAGACAAATGGAGCCGGATGGACATGAATCACACCGATTCGGCCCCTAGTCGCGTCAAAATTTGTCGAATTCAATGGAATAGACTAGAGTAGGGGAGGTTCGGGTAGGCTAGGGTAGGGTAGAATGGAGTAGAATAGAATAAAACAGAACAGAACACAACAAAATAGAACAGAACAACATAGAACGAATACAGAAACGAGTAGGCTAGAGTAGAGTAGAGGGGAATAGAGTAGAGTAGAATAGATTCGAACAGAGCCAAATCGAGCCGAATCGCGTCGAAATGGGTTGAATGAATCAAATCCAATCAAGTGGATTACAATACCTTAGAGTTGGGTAGCATAGGGTAGGGTAGAATAGAGTAGAATAGTACAGAACAGAGTAGAAACAATACAATAGAATAGAGAAGAGTTGACTAGAGTAGAATAGAGCTGAATAGAGCCAAATGCAGACGAAACGAGAGGAATCGTGTAGAAGCAATTAGAGTGGTGCTGGGTAGGGTAGAGCAGAATAGAGTAGAATAGTGTAGAATAGTGTGGAATGAATAGAATGGAGTCAAATAGAAATGAATAGAGTAGAAAAGAGTCGAATAGAGCAGAATAGGGCCGAAGAACGCCAAATCGAGCAGATTCGAAGCGACTCAAGCCAAAACAAGCTGAATGGAGCCTAACTGAGCCGAATAGAGACAAATCGAGCCGAATCGAGCCGATTCAAGCTTCATCGCCTCGAATCGCGTTCAATGCGTCAAATCCAATCGAGACGTATAGATTAGAGAAGGGGAGGGGAGGGCAGGGGAGGGTAGAACAGCGTAGAGAGGAATAGAAGAGATTAGAACAGAATAGAAGGAATAGAATCGAGTAGAATAGAGTGGAAAAGAGTAGAGTCGAATACAGTCGAATAGAGCCGACTAAGCTGAATAGAGACGAATGGAGCTGAATACAGCCGAAAAGAGCTGTATACTGCCGAATCACACCTAATCGAGCGGAATCAAGCAGAATCGCACTGACTGTCACCGAACAGCGTCGAATCGAATCAGGTCGAATCGAGTCGAGCCACATCGTTTTGAATCAAACAAGGTCAAATCGCTTCATATCGTGTCGAATCCCATGGAATCACGTCGAATAACTTCGAATCGCGTCAAACCTCAGAGAATCCTACCGAATCACGTCGAGTCGCATGGAATCTCATCAAATCCCTTCAGATCTTGCTGAATCCAGTCAAGTCATATCAAATCGCTTTGCACGGAATCGAATTGAATCCAATAGACTAAAGTAGGCTAGGTTCGGGTGGGGTGCCGTAGGGTCGGGTAGGGTAGAATAGAATAGAGTACAACAGAATAGGAGAGAATAGAACAGAACAGAAAGAATACAACAGAACAGAATAGAGTCAAAGAGAGAGAACATACCCGAATTGAGCCGAGTGGAGACAAAACGAGACGAATCACGTCCGGTTGCTTCGAATCGCGTCAAATCAAATCGAATCGATTAGAAGAGATTAGGGTAGGGAAGGGTAGAATAGAATAGAGGAAAATAGTGAAGAATGGTGTGGAATGGAATAGAATGGAGTTGAACGGAGTCCAATAGAGACGGATAGATATGAATAGAGTACAAAAGAGTCTAATAGAGAAGAATAGGGCCGGATAGGGCCAAATAAGGCCTAATTGAGCAGAATCCAGCAGAATCGATGGAATTCGAGCCTAATCGAGCCGAATGGAGTGAAATGGAGTCAAGTCGAGCCGAACGAATAGAGCCGATGCGAACTGAATCGAGCTGATTCAAGCCTAATCGCGTCAAATCGCGTGGAAATACGTCACATCGAATCTAATCAAATAGACTAGGGGAGGGGCGGGTGGGTAGAATAGAACAGAATAGTACAGAATAGAAAGACTAGAATATAGTACAGTAGGGTGGAGTAGAGAGAGTAAAGCAGAGCAGAGTAGAATTGAGTCAAATAGAGTCAAATAGTGCAGGACATAGCTGAATAGAGCCCATTCTGGCCGAATCGAGTCAAATGGAAACAAAACGAGATGAATCACACCGAATTGCTTCGAATCGCATCCAGTCCAATAGATTAGAGTAACGTAGGGTAGAGTAGAACAGAATAGAGTAGAATAGCGTAGAATGGAGAAGAGTGGAGTCAAATGGAGTCGAACAGAGACAAATAGAGTAGAAAAGAGTCGAATCGAGCCAAATAGGGCCGAATAAGGCTGAATCGAGTGGAAATGAGCTGAATTGAAGCGATTCGAGCCAAATCGAGCTGATGTTGCGGAATCGAGCCGACTCAAGCGTGATGGTGTCCAGTCGCATCGAAATGCTTTGAATCGAATCAAATGGAATCGATTAGAATAGGTTAGGGTAGGGTAGTTTATGATCGGAAGACTAGGGTAGATGCAAGTAGACTACACTAGAGTAGACAAGAGAAGGCTAGAGTAGAAGCCTAGACTAGTAAGCTGGACTAGTCAGCTAGACTAGTGGCATAGAGCAGTAGCCTAGACAACTAGTCTTGAATAGTACCCTAAGTCAGTAATCTGAACGAGTACCCTTGCCTGAACTCTTAGCCTAATCTAGTACCCTTGCCTTAACTAGTAGTCCTAACAAGTACCCTTGCCTTAACCAGTAGTCTTCACTAGTACCCTTGCCTTCACTAGTAGTATGTCCTTAACACGTAGCCTGAACGGGTAGCCTTGCCTTAACCAGTACCCTCAACAAGTACCCACGCCTTAACTAGTAGCCTGGCCTTAACTAATACCCTGGCCTTAACTAGTAGCCTGAACTAGTACACTTGCCTTAAGGAGTACCCTTGCCCGAACTACTCCCCTTAATTAGGACCCTTATTGAATAACCCTAAGTAGTAGAGTATGGTACGGTGGGGTAGCATAGGGTAGGGAAGCCTACGGTGGAACAGAGAAAATAGAAGGAAATAGAATAGAACAGCATAGGTCAGGGTAGGTTAGCTCAGTGCAGGGTATGGTAGAGTAGCATAGGATGGAATAGAGAAAATAGAAAAGGAGACTAGAAAAGAGCAGACTAGATTAGGATAGGGTAGGGTGGGGGAGGGTTTTGTAGAATACAGTAGTGTAGAATGGAATAGAATGGTGTGGAGTGGAGTCGAATGGATTCGAACAGAGATGAATAGAGTAGAAAAGAGTTGAATAGAGCCGAATAACGCTGAATAGGACCAAATATGGCCAAAATGAGCCGAATCGAGTCAAGTCCACCAGATTCGGGATGAATGCAGCTGAGTGGAGCTGAAATGAGCCAAATAGAGACAAACTGAACCCAGCAAAATCGAGCCAAAACACACTTAATTGCATCCTATTGCATCGGATCTCGTCGAATTCCATCAAATCCCACCAAAACGCATCAAATCTCGCGGAATCTCACCGAATCCCGTCGAATTGTCTCAAATCGGGTCGAATGGTGTCAAACGGAGTGGAATCGAATTAAATCGAATAGATTAGAGTAGTGTAGGTTAGGCTGGGATTCAGTAGGGAAGGGCACAGAAGAATAGAATAGAGTAGAACAGAAGAGAATACCAAGAGTAGAATGGAGTAGAGTTGAGTAGAGTGGAATAGTCAGAGTCGGGTAGTGCAGAATATAGATGAATAGATCCAATTCAAGCCGAATCGATTCGAATGGAGAGGAAAGGAGACAAATCGTGATGAATCGAATCGATTCGAATCGATTAGAGTAGGGTAGGGTAGAACAGAATAGAATAGAGTAGAAAAGAGTAGAATGGTGTGGAATGGAGTTGAATGGAGCCAGATAGAGACAAATAAAGTAGAAAGGGTTGAGTAGAGCTGAACAGGGCTGAATAAGGTTCACTCGAGCCTAATTACGCTGAATTGAGCAGAATCGAGACGAACTGACCCAATTCAAGCCAAATAGAGCTAAATCGAGCCGATTCAAGCCTAATCACATTGAATCGCGTCGAAATGCGTTGAATCGAATAGATTAGTGTGGAGGAGGGTACGGCAGGAGAGGCTAGACTACAACACAACAGAACACAATAGAAAGAAGAGAATAGAATTAAGTAGAGTCGGGTCCAGTAGAATAGAGTCAAATCGAGTTGACGAGAGCTGAAAAGAGCCAAACAGAGCTGAATACAGCCGAATTGACCAAATTCAAGGTGAATCGAGATGAATCAAGTCCAGTCGTTTGAAATGTGTCGAATCGAATCAAATAGGTTAGTGTGGGCAAGGTAAGGTTAGGGTAGGGTAGAGAAGAATAGAATAGAGTAGAATAGAACAGAACAGAAAGAATCGAGTAGACTAGAGTCACACAGAGTCGAATACTGCCAAAAAGAGCCGAATAGAGTGGAAAAGAGCCGAATAGAACCGAATCGAGTTTAATGGAGGAGAAAGGAGATGAATCGAGCCGATATGACCCGAATCAGGTCGAATTCCGTTCAAGTGTGTCGAATAGCATAGAACAGATTACAGTAGGCTAAGTTAGGGTAGGGTAGGGTAGAATAGAGTGCAGTAGAACAGAGCAGAAGAGAAGAGAACACAACTGAAAGAATAGAATAGGGTCGAGACGAGCAGAGTATAGAAGAGTAGAGTAGAGTAGAGTCGAATATTGCTGAATAGAGCCAAAGACAGCCAAATAGAGCCCAAAAGAGCTAAATCGATAGAAACCAAGACAAATCACGCCGAATCCCGTGGAATCGTGCTCTATCGCGTCGAATCCCGTCGAATTGCATTGAATCTGATCAATTCCAATCCAATCCAATCCAATCCATTACAATAGACTAGAGTAGGGTAGAGTCCAATACAATACAGTAGAGAACAGTTTAGGATGGAGTAGAATGGTGTGGCATGGAGTCGAGTGGAGTCGAAAAGAGATAATAGAGTTGAGTAGAGTCTAACAGAGCCGAATAGAGCCTATTCGAGCTGACTAGAGCCGAATGGAGCCGATTAGAGCTGAATCGAACCGATTTGAGCCGATTGGGGATGAATGGAGTGGAAAGGAGCCGATTTGAGCTGAATCGCATCGAGATGCATGGAATCGAATCCAGTAGAATAGATTAGATTAGGGTAGGGTGGAATAGAGTAGACTTGAACACAGTAGAAGAGAATGGAAAGAATACAATAGAATAGAGTAGAAAAGGGTAGAGCAGAGCAGAATAGTGTAGAGTAGAATAGAGTAGAGTAGAACAGAGTCGAAGCAAGCTGAATGGAGACGAAACGAGACAAATCTCGTCGAATGGCGTCGAATCCCATGGAATCAATCACAGTAGGGTATAGTAGAATAGCGTAGAATGGAGTAGAATGGTGTGCAATGGAATCGAGTAGAGTAGAAGAGAGCCGAAGAGGGCCGAAGAGGGCCAAATCGAGCTGAATTGAGCGAAATCGAGCCGAATCCAGTGAATCGAGCCTAATCAAGCCGAATCGACACTATTCGAGACAAATGGAGCCGGATGGACATGAATCACACCGATTCGGCCCCTAGTCGCGTCAAAATTTGTCGAATTCAATGGAATAGACTAGAGTAGGGGAGGTTCGGGTAGGCTAGGGTAGGGTAGAATGGAGTAGAATAGAATAAAACAGAACAGAACACAACAAAATAGAACAGAACAACATAGAACGAATACAGAAACGAGTAGGCTAGAGTAGAGTAGAGGGGAATAGAGTAGAGTAGAATAGATTCGAACAGAGCCAAATCGAGCCGAATCGCGTCGAAATGGGTTGAATGAATCAAATCCAATCAAGTGGATTACAATACCTTAGAGTTGGGTAGCATAGGGTAGGGTAGAATAGAGTAGAATAGTACAGAACAGAGTAGAAACAATACAATAGAATAGAGAAGAGTTGACTAGAGTAGAATAGAGCTGAATAGAGCCAAATGCAGACGAAACGAGAGGAATCGTGTAGAAGCAATTAGAGTGGTGCTGGGTAGGGTAGAGCAGAATAGAGTAGAATAGTGTAGAATAGTGTGGAATGAATAGAATGGAGTCAAATAGAAATGAATAGAGTAGAAAAGAGTCGAATAGAGCAGAATAGGGCCGAAGAACGCCAAATCGAGCAGATTCGAAGCGACTCAAGCCAAAACAAGCTGAATGGAGCCTAACTGAGCCGAATAGAGACAAATCGAGCCGAATCGAGCCGATTCAAGCTTCATCGCCTCGAATCGCGTTCAATGCGTCAAATCCAATCGAGACGTATAGATTAGAGAAGGGGAGGGGAGGGCAGGGGAGGGTAGAACAGCGTAGAGTGGAATAGAAGAGATTAGAACAGAATAGAAGGAATAGAATCGAGTAGAATAGAGTGGAAAAGAGTAGAGTCGAATACAGTCGAATAGAGCCGACTAAGCTGAATAGAGACGAATGGAGCTGAATACAGCCGAAAAGAGCTGTATACTGCCGAATCACACCTAATCGAGCGGAATCAAGCAGAATCGCACTGACTGTCACCGAACAGCGTCGAATCGAATCAGGTCGAATCGAGTCGAGCCACATCGTTTTGAATCAAACAAGGTCAAATCGCTTCATATCGTGTCGAATCCCATGGAATCACGTCGAATAACTTCGAATCGCGTCAAACCTCAGAGAATCCTACCGAATCACGTCGAGTCGCATGGAATCTCATCAAATCCCTTCAGATCTTGCTGAATCCAGTCAAGTCATATCAAATCGCTTTGCACGGAATCGAATTGAATCCAATAGACTAAAGTAGGCTAGGTTCGGGTGGGGTGCCGTAGGGTCGGGTAGGGTAGAATAGAATAGAGTACAACAGAATAGGAGAGAACAGAACAGAACAGAAAGAATACAACAGAACAGAATAGAGTCAAAGAGAGAGAACATACCCGAATTGAGCCGAGTGGAGACAAAACGAGACGAATCACGTCCGGTTGCTTCGAATCGCGTCAAATCAAATCGAATCGATTAGAAGAGATTAGGGTAGGGAAGGGTAGAATAGAATAGAGGAAAATAGTGAAGAATGGTGTGGAATGGAATAGAATGGAGTTGAACGGAGTCCAATAGAGACGGATAGATATGAATAGAGTACAAAAGAGTCTAATAGAGAAGAATAGGGCCGGATAGGGCCAAATAAGGCCTAATTGAGCAGAATCCAGCAGAATCGATGGAATTCGAGCCTAATCGAGCCGAATGGAGTGAAATGGAGTCAAGTCGAGCCGAACGAATAGAGCCGATGCGAACTGAATCGAGCTGATTCAAGCCTAATCGCGTCAAATCGCGTGGAAATACGTCACATCGAATCTAATCAAATAGACTAGGGGAGGGGCGGGTGGGTAGAATAGAACAGAATAGTACAGAATAGAAAGACTAGAATATAGTACAGTAGGGTGGAGTAGAGAGAGTAAAGCAGAGCAGAGTAGAATTGAGTCAAATAGAGTCAAATAGTGCAGGACATAGCTGAATAGAGCCCATTCTGGCCGAATCGAGTCAAATGGAAACAAAACGAGATGAATCACACCGAATTGCTTCGAATCGCATTCAGTCGAATAGATTAGAGTAACGTAGGGTAGAGTAGAACAGAATAGAGTAGAATAGCGTAGAATGGAGAAGAGTGGAGTCAAATGGAGTCGAACAGAGACAAATAGAGTAGAAAAGAGTCGAATCGAGCCAAATAGGGCCGAATAAGGCTGAACCGAGTGGAAACGAGCTGAATTGAAGCGATTCGAGCCAAATCGAGCTGAATCGAGCTGATGTTGCGGAATCGAGCCGACTCAAGCGTGATGGTGTCCAGTCGCATCGAAATGCTTTGAATCGAATCAAATGGAATCGATTAGAATAGGTTAGGGTAGGGTAGTTTATGATAGGAAGACTAGGGTAGATGCAAGTAGACTACACTAGAGTAGACAAGAGAAGGCTAGAGTAGAAGCCTAGACTAGTAAGCTGGACTAGTCAGCTAGACTAGTGGCATAGAGCAGTAGCCTAGACAACTAGTCTTGAATAGTACCCTAAGTCAGTAATCTGAACGAGTACCCTTGCCTGAACTCTTAGCCTAATCTAGTACCCTTGCCTTAATTAGTAGTCCTAAGAAGTACCCTTGCCTTAACCAGTAGTCTTCACTAGTACCCTTGCCTTCACTAGTAGTATGTCCTTAACAAGTAGCCTGAACGGGTAGCCTTGCCTTAACCAGTACCCTCAACAAGTACCCACGCCTTAACTAGTAGCCTGGCCTTAACTAGTAGCCTGGCCTTAACTAGTAGCCTGAACTAGTACACTTGCCTTAAGGAGTACCCTTGCCCGAACTACTCCCCTTAATTAGGACCCTAATTGAGTAACCCTAAGTAGTAGAGTATGGTACGGTGGGGTAGCATAGGGTAGGGAAGCCTACGGTGGAACAGAGAAAATAGAAGGAAATAGAATAGAACAGCATAGGTCAGGGTAGGTTAGCTTAGTGCAGGGTATGGTAGAGTAGCATAGGATGGAATAGAGAAAATAGAAAAGGAGACTAGAAAAGAGCAGACTAGATTAGGATAGGGTAGGGTGGGGGAGGGTTTTGTAGAATACAGTAGTGTAGAATGGAATAGAATGGTGTGGAGTGGAGTCGAATGGATTCGAACAGAGATGAATAGAGTAGAAAAGAGTTGACTAGAGCCGAATAACGCTGAATAGGACCAAATATGGCCGAAATGAGCCGAATCGAGTGGAGTCCACCAGATTCGGGATGAATGCAGCTGAGTGGAGCTGAAATGAGCCAAATAGAGACAAACTGAACCCAGCAAAATCGAGCCAAAACACACTTAATTGCATCCTATTGCATCGGATCTCGTCGAATTCCATCAAATCCCACCAAAACGCATCAAATCTCGCGGAATCTCACCGAATCCCGTCAAATTGTCTCAAATCGGGTCGAATGGTGTCAAACGGAATGGAATCGAATTAAATCGAATAGATTAGAGTAGTGTAGGTTAGGCTGGGATTCAGTAGGGAAGGGCACAGAAGAATAGAATAGAGTAGAACAGAAGAGAATACCAAGAGTAGAATGGAGTAGAGTTGAGTAGAGTGGAATAGTCAGAGTCGGGTAGTGCAGAATATAGATGAATAGATCCAATTCAAGCCGAATCGATTCGAATGGAGAGGAAAGGAGACAAATCGTGATGAATCGAATCGATTCGAATCGATTAGAGTAGGGTAGGGTAGAACAGAATAGAATAGAGTAGAAAAGAGTAGAATGGTGTGGAATGGAGTTGAATGGAGCCAGATAGAGACAAATAAAGTAGAAAGGGTTGAGTAGAGCTGAACAGGGCTGAATAAGGTTCACTCGAGCCTAATTACGCTGAATTGAGCAGAATCGAGACGAACTGACCCAATTCAAGCCAAATAGAGCTAAATCGAGCCGATTCAAGCCTAATCACATGGAATCGCGTCGAAATGCGTTGAATCGAATAGATTAGTGTAGAGGAGGGTACGGCAGGAGAGGCTAGACTACAACACAACAGAACACAATAGAAAGAAGAGAATAGAATTAAGTAGAGTCGGGTCCAGTAGAATAGAGTCAAATCGAGTTGACGAGAGCTAAAAAGAGCCAAACAGAGCTGAATACAGCCGAATTGACCAAATTCAAGGTGAATCGAGATGAATCAAGTCCAGTCGTTTGAAATGTGTCGAATCGAATCAAATAGGTTAGTGTGGGCAAGGTAAGGTTAGGGTAGGGTAGAGAAGAATAGAATAGAGTAGAATAGAACAGAACAGAAAGAATCGAGTAGACTAGAGTCACACAGAGTCGAATACTGCCAAAAAGAGCCGAATAGAGTGGAAAAGAGCCGAATAGAACCGAATCGAGTTTAATGGAGGAGAAAGGAGATGAATCGAGCCGATATGACCCGAATCAGGTCGAATTCCGTTCAAGTGTGTCGAATAGCATAGAACAGATTACAGTAGGCTAAGTTAGGGTAGGGTAGGGTAGAATAGAGTGCAGTAGAACAGAGCAGAAGAGAAGAGAACACAACTGAAAGAATAGAATAGGGTCGAGACGAGCAGAGTATAGAAGAGTAGAGTAGAGTAGAGTCGAATATTGCCGAATAGAGCCAAAGACAGCCAAATAGAGCCCAAAAGAGCTAAATCGATAGAAACCAAGACAAATCACGCCGAATCCCGTGGAATCGTGCTCTATCGCGTCGAATCCCGTCGAATTGCATTGAATCTGATCAATTCCAATCCAATCCAATCCAATCCAATCCAATCCATTACAATAGACTAGAGTAGGGTAGAGTCCAATACAATACAGTAGAGAACAGTTTAGGATGGAGTAGAATGGTGTGGCATGGAGTCGAGTGGAGTCGAAAAGAGATAATAGAGTTGAGTAGAGTCTAACAGAGCCGAATAGAGCCTATTCGAGCTGACTAGAGCCGAATGGAGCCGATTAGAGCTGAATCGAACCGATTTGAGCCGATTGGGGATGAATGGAGTGGAAAGGAGCCGATTTGAGCTGAATCGCATCGAGATGCGTGGAATCGAATCCAGTAGAATAGATTAGATTAGGGTAGGGTGGAATAGAGTAGACTTGAACACAGTAGAAGAGAATGGAAAGAATACAATAGAATAGAGTAGAAAAGGGTAGAGCAGAGCAGAATAGTGTAGAGTAGAATAGAGTAGAGTAGAACAGAGTCGAAGCAAGCTGAATGGAGACGAAACGAGACAAATCTCGTCGAATGGCGTCGAATCCCATGGAATCAATCACAGTAGGGTATAGTAGAATAGCGTAGAATGGAGTAGAATGGTGTGCAATGGAATCGAGTAGAGTAGAAGAGAGCCGAAGAGGGCCGAAGAGGGCCAAATCGAGCTGAATTGAGCGAAATCGAGCAGAATCCAGTGAATCGAGCCTAATCAAGCCGAATCGACACTATTCGAGACAAATGGAGCCGGATGGACATGAATCACACCGATTCGGCCCCTAGTCGCGTCAAAATTTGTCGAATTCAATGGAATAGACTAGAGTAGGGGAGGTTCGGGTAGGCTAGGGTAGGGTAGAATGGAGTAGAATAGAATAAAACAGAAC
>NW_026975616.1:0-27661 GCF_030014295.1 Loxodonta africana
CATAGAGAGATAGTATTCGGGGGCCAAGACGGCTGACTAGGTAGAAGCTACCTCGGATCCCTCTTGTAACAAAGCCTCGGAAAAACAAGTGAATCGATCACATACATGACAATCTACGAACCCTGACCATCAAACACAGATCTAAAGAGTTGACCCGAGTGACAGAGACTGAGAACGAACAACCACAGGGAAGCAACAACTCCTTTTGGAGCCTGCAGCCAGCGTCCCAGTCAGGAAACCTTGGTGCCGGGCTTTGGACTGGGCGCAGGGGACCTGAGCACGGCATCCTGAGGCAGCGCAAACACAGGACGCGGCACTAGCCCCCAGAAGTGACCTCGGGGGAAGCCCAGCCAGTGCACACAGGCAGCGCAGCCACGTGGCTGACAGAAGAAGAAGCCACCAGTAGGCATCGACTGGTTTTGGAGCCTGGAGTGCGGCGTCCCAGCCGGGGAACACTGGCGCTGGGCTTTGGACTGGGAGCGGAGGAACTGACCACTGCTTCTGAGACAGTGCAAGCACAGGACACGGGCCTGACCCTCGGAGGCAATCTCTACCCACCCAGCACACACAGTCAACACGCCCCCTGGGAATCTCAGATAAAACAGTAATCCCAAGCAAGATAAGGAACTTTGTCTATATTCCGGGGTGCTACTCTCTCCTATTTATCTGAACCCTCCCCTCCCCTCCCTTCCCAGTCGGCTTCATTAACATTGAAATTTCCTGAGCCAGAGAATGAAGTGTGCTGCGGTTTTTGTTTGTTTGTTTCTTTTTTTTCTGGTCTTTTCCTAACCCATTCTCCTGGCCTGAGAGAAGCAGCTACAAAAAAACCCAGGGACCAAAACTCCTTCCCTAATTGGACTAAAGACACATAACCAGCTCCAGCCAAACATATGTGATCCACAGTCTTGGGCTTTCATCCCTACAGGGAACAAGGTGGCTAGTATAATGCAAAGGCAATTCTGATAGGGATCTGACTGTAATTGTTTTAGCCCATTACTGGAAAGACAAGTTTCCCAGGTCTGATATCTTTACGTATTGAACAGAGCCCTCACTTACCCACAACAGGGAACTGAGGGCTGAAGCTCCCCCCAGACCACCTAGCCTCCCGCCTTAGGGGTCTAAGGAGGGTGATACCTACCAATCTGTAGAGGTGCATGCATTGGGGGCCTAAGGTACAGCTGCCCAGCCCACCCACTAAAGTGCATTAGGAATAGAGACACACCTACCTCACTGGCACTTGGGGGAAGACTGTCAGTATCCTTCCCCCACTGGAGTGTGAAACCCTGCTGCTACTAGAATCTGGTGCACACAAATATCACCACTACTTCTCTAGGTGGATAGGTGACAGTCTGCACCAAACACTTTATGAACCAAAATCAGATTCTACTCAAGCATAGTGAATGGACTCTTAGGCTTATATATCTGGTAACAGCCCAAACCAGCTGAACTAGGACATAAGTGATTCAAGGGCTACAATAATCAAGACAGCGCAATCTAGTAGCCCATCTACATATATTGAAAGAAAATAAGATAAGACTCAGTTGGCAAATATAGAACAAATTACTACACTATCTTAGAGATGGCTCAGAGACAGCAGTCGATATCAAACCACATAAAGCAGCAGACAATGACTGCGTCTACAATTCCCCAAACTAAAGAATCAAAATCTTTCCCAAATGAAGATACAATCCTGGAATTGCCAGATGTAGAATGTAAAAAACTAATTTACAGAATGCTTCAAGACATCAGGGGGGACCTCAGAAATGAAATAAGGCAATCTACAGAAAAAGCCAAGGAACACACTGATACAGCAGTTGAAGAACTCAAAAAGATTATTCAAGAACAAAGTGGAAAAATTAATAAGCTGCAAAAATCCATAGAGAGACAGCATTCAGAAATCCAAAAGATTAACAGCAAAATTACAGAATTAGACAACTCAATAGGAACTCAGAGGAGCAGACTTGAGCAATTGGAATGCAGGGTGGGGGATCTGGAGGACAAGGGAATTGATACCAATATAGCTGAGAAAAATCAGATAAAAGAATTTAAAAAAATGAAGAAACTCTAAGAATCATGTGGGACTCTATCAAGAAGAATAACTTGCGTGTGATTGAAGTCCCAGGACAGGGAGGGATAACAGATAATACAGAGAGAACAGCTGAATATCTGTTGGCAGAAAATTTCCCTGATATCATGAAAGACAAAAGGATATCTATCCAAGATGCTCATCGAACCCCATTTAAGATTGATCCAAAAAGAAAATCACCAAGACATATTACCATCAAACTTGCCAAAACCAAAGTAAAGAGAAAATTTTAAAAGCAGCCAGGGATAAAAGAAAGGTCTCCTACAAAGGAGAATCAATAAGAATAAGTTCAGACTACTCAGCAGAAACCATGCAGTCAAGAAGGCAATGGGATGACATATACAGAGCACTGAAGGAGAAAAACTGCAAGCCAAGGATCATATATCCAGCAAAACTCTCTCTCAAATAAGAAGACGAAATGAAAACATTTACAGATAAACACAAGCTTAGAGAATTTGCAAAAACCAAACCAAAGCTGCAAGAAATACAAAAGGAAATTGGTCAGAAAACCAATAATATCAGATACCAGCACAACACGAGGTCACAAAACAGAACATTCTGATATCAACTCAAATAGGGAAATCACAAAAACAAACTAAGATTAATTTTAAAAAGAAAAAAAACACTCAAAACAGGGAATCATTGAAGTCAATATGTAAAAGATCACAATAATCACAAAGAGGGACTAAATACAGGTGGTATAGAACTGCCATATGGAGAGGGATACAAGGCGATATAGGACAATATAAGTTAGGTTTTTACTTAGAAAAATACGGGTAAATATTAAGGTAACCACAAAGAGGTATAACAACTCCATAACTCAAAACAAAGACCAAGAAAAACATAATGACTCAGCAAACATAAAGTGAAATACTATGAAAAGGAGGAACACAATTTACAAAGAAAAACGTCTCAGCACAAATAATTGAAAAATGAAATTGTCAACAACGCACATAAAAAGGAATCAAAATCACAGTACTAAACACATACATATCTATAATTATGCTGAATGTAAATGGACTAAATGCACCAATAAAGAGACAGAGAGTCTCAGACTGGATAAAGAAACACGATCCATCTATATGCTGCCTACAAGAGACACACCTTAGACTTAGAGACACAAACAAACTAAAACTCAAAAGATGGAAAAAAATATATCAAGCAAACAACAAGCAAAAAAGAGCAGGAGTAGCAATATTAATTTCTGAAAAAATAGACTTTGAAGTTAAATCTGCCACAAAGGATAAAGAAGGACACTACATAATGATTAAAGGGACAATTGACCAGGAAGATATAACCATATTAAATATTTATGCACCCAATCACAGGGCTGCAAGATACATAAAACAAACTTTACCAGAACTGAAAAGTGAGATGGACACCTCCACAATTACAGCAGGAGACTTCAACACACCACTTTCGGAGAAAGACAGGACTTCCAGTAAGAAGCTCAACAGAGACATGGAAGACCTAATTGCTACAATCAACCAATTTGACCTCATACACTTATATGGAACACTCCACCCAACTGCTGCAAAGTATACCTTTTTTTCTAGCACACATGGAACATTCTCCAGAATAGAGCACATATTAGGTCATAAAACAAACCTTTGCAGAATCCAAAACATCGAAATATTACAAAGCATCTTCTCAGACCACAAGGCCATAAAAGTGGAAATGAATAACAGAAAAACCAGGGAAAAGAAATCAAATACTTGGAAACTGAACAATACCCTGCTCAAAAAAAACTGGCTTATAGAAGACATTAAGGAGGGAAGAAAGAAATTCATAGAATGCAATGAGAATGAAAATACTTCCTATCAAAACCTCTGGGACACAGCAAAAGCAGGGCTCAGAGGTCAATTTATATCGATAAATGCACACATACATAAAGAAAAAAGAGCCAAAATCAGAGAACTGTTCCTACAACTTGAACAAATAGAAAGTGAGCAACAAAAGAATCCATCAGGCACCAGAAGAAAACAAATAATAAAATTAAAGCTGAACTAAATGAATTAGAGAACAGAAAAGCAATTGAAAGAATACACAAGGCCAAAAGCTGGTTCTTTGAAAAAAATTAACAAAATTGATAAACCATTGGCCAGACTGACTACAGAAATACAGGAAACAAATAACCCGAATAAGAAACGAGATGGGCCGCATCACAACAGACTCAACTGAAATTAAAAGAACCATATCAGATTATTACAAAAATTGTACTCTAACAAATTTGCAAACCTAGAAGAAATGGATGAATTCCTAGAAAAACACTACCTGCCTAAACTAACACAATCAGGAGTAGAACAACTAAATAGACCCATAACAAAAAAAAGAGATTGAAACGGTAATCAAAAAACTCCGAACAAAAAAAAGCCCTGGCCCGGACGGCTTCACTGCAGAGTTCTACCAAACATCCAGAGAAGAGTTAACGCCACTACTACTAAAGGTATTTCAAAGCATAGAAAAAGATGGAATACTACCTAACTCATTCTATGAAGCCACCATATCCCTGATACCAAAACCAGGTAAAGACATCACAAAAAAAGAATATAGATGCAAAAATCCTCAACAAAATTCGAGCCAATAGAATTCAACAACATATCAAAAAAATAATCCACCATGACCAAGTGGGATTTATACCAGGTATGCAAGGCTGGTTTAATATTAGAAAACCCATTAATGCAATCCACCATATATATAAAACAACAGACAAAAACCACATGATCTTAGCAATTGATGCAGAAAAGACATTTGACAAAGTCCAACACCCATTTATGATAAAAATGCTCAGCAAAATAGGAATTGAAGGAAAATCCCTCAACATAATAAAGGGCATCTATACAAAGCCAACAGACAACATCATTCTAAATGGAGAGAGCCTGAAAGCACTTCCCTTGAGAACGGGAACCAGACAAGGACGCCCTTTATCACCGCTCTTATTCAACATTGTGCTAGAGGTCCTAGCCAGAGCAATTAGGCTAGACAGAGAAATAAAGGGCATCCAGATTGGCAAAAAAGAAGTAAAATTGTCTCTATTTGCAGATGACATGATCTTATACACAGAAAACCCTTAGGAATCCTCTAGAAAACTACTGAAACCAATAGAAGAGTTTGGCAGAGTCTCAGTTATAACATACACATACAAAAATCACTTGGATTCCTCTACATCAACAAAAAGAACATCAAAGAGGAAATCACCAAATCAATACCATTCACAGTAGCCCCCAAGAAGATAAAATACTTAGGAATAAATCTTACCAAAGATGTAGAAGACCTATACAAACAAAACTACAAAGTACTAGTGCAAGAAACAAAAAAGGACCTACGTAAGTGGAAAAACATACCTTGCTCCTGGATAGGAAGACTTAACATAGTAAAAATGCCTATTCTACCAAAAGCCATCTATACATACAATGCACTTCCGATCCAAATTCCAATGACATTTTTTAATGTGATGGAGAAACAAATCACCAACTTCATATGGAAGGGAAAGAAGTCCCGGATAATTAAAGCATTACTGAAAAAGAAGAAGAACGTGGGAGGCCTCATTCTACCCGATTTTAGAACATATTATATAGCCACAGTAGTCAAAACAGCCTGGTACTGGTACAACAAAAGGCACATAGACCAATGGAACAGAATTGAGAACCCAGACATAAATCCATCCAGATATGAGCAGCTGATATTTGACAAAGGCCCAGTGTCAGTTAATTGGGGAAAAGGTACTCTTTTTAACAAATGGCGCTGGCGTAACTGGATATCCACTTGCAAAAAAATGAAACAGGACCCATACCTCACACCATGCACAAAATCTAACTCCAAGTGGATCAAAGACCTAAACATAAAGACTAAAAAGATAAAGATCATGGAAGAAAAACTAGGGACAACCTTAGGAGCCCTAATACAAGGCATAAACAGAATACAAAACATTACCAAAAATGACGAAGAGAAACCAGATAACTGGGAGCTCCTAAACATCAAACACCTATGCTCATCTAAAGACTTCATCGAAAGAGTAAAAAGACCATCTACAGATTGGGAAAATTTTTTCAGCTATGACATCTCGACCAGCACCTGATCTCTAAAATCTATATGATTCTGTTAAAACTCAACCACAAAAAGACAAACAACCCAATCAAAAAGTGGGCAAAGGATATGAACACGCAGTTCACTAAAGAAGATATTCAGGCAGCTAACAGATACATGAGAAAATGCTCTCGATCATTAGCCATTAGAGAAATGCAAATTAAAACTATGATGAGATTCCATCTCACACCAACAAGGCTGGCGTTAATCCAAAAAACACAAAATAATAAATGCTGGAGAGGCTACGGAGAGATTTGAACACTTATACACACCTGGTGGGAATGTAAAATGGTACAACCACTTTGGAAATCTATCTGGCGTTTTCTTAAAAAGTTAGAAATAGAACTACCATACAACCCAGAAATCCCACTCCTCGGAATATACCCTAGAGAAATAAGAGCCTTCACACAAACAGATATAAGCACACCCACGTTTATTGCAGCACTGTTTACAATAGCAAAAAGCTGCAAGCAACCAAGGTGTGCATCAATGGATGAATGGTTAAATACATTGTGGTATATTCACACAATGGAATACTACGCATCGATAAAGAACAGTGACGAATCTGCGAAAGATTTCATAACATGGAGGAACCTGGAAGGCATTATGCTGAGTGAAATTACTCAGAGGCAAAAGGACAAATATTGTATAAGACCACTATTAAAAGATCTTGAGAAATAGTATAAACTGAAAAGAACACATACTTTTGTGGTTATGGGGGGGAGGGAGGGAGGGTGGGAGAGGGCTATTTACTGATTAGTTAGTAGATAAGAACTACTTTAGGTGAAGGGAAGGACAATACTCAATATACGAAAGGTCAGCTCAGCTGGACTAGACAAAAAGCAAATAAGTTTCCGGGATAAACTGAATGCTTTAGAGGTCAGTGGAGCAAGGGTGTGAGTTTGGGGACTATGGCTTAAGGGGACTTCAAAGTCAATTGGCAAAATAATTCTATTATGAAAACATTCTGCATCCACTTTGAAATGTGGCATCTGGGGTCTTAAATGCTAATAAGTGGCCATCTAAGATGCATCAATTGGTCTCAACCCACCTGGATCAAAGGAGAATGAAGAACACCAAGGTCACACGAAGACTATGAGCCCAAGGGACAGAAAGGACCACATGAACTAGAGACTTACATCATCCTGAGACCAGAAGAACTAGATGGTGCCCAGCCACAACCCATGACTGCCCTGACAAGGAGCACAACAGAGAACCCCTGAGGGAGCAGGAGAACAGCGGGACGCGGATCCCAAATTCTCATAAAAAGACCAGACTTAATGGTCTGACTGAGACTAGAGGTATCCCGGCTGTCATGGTTCCCAAACCTTCTGTTGGCCCAGGACAGGAACCATTCCCGAAGACAACTCATCAGACATGGAAGGGACTGGACAATGGGTTGCAGAGAGATGCTGACAAAGAGTGAGCTATTTGTATCAGGAGGACACTTGAGACTGTGTTGGCATCTCCTGTCTGGAGGGGAGATGGGAGGGTAGAGAGGGTTAGAAACTAGCAAAATTGTCACAAAAGGAGAGACTGGAACGAGGGAGCGGGCTGACTCATTAGGGGGACAGTAAGGGGGAGTATGGAGTAAGGTGTATATAAGCTTATATGTGACAGACTGCCTAGATTTGTAAACTCTCACTTAAAGCACAATAAAAATTATTAAAAAAAAAAAAAAAGCGATGAGTGATGTTCAGAGAGCTTAACTGCCAAAACTCATATGGTCATGTAACTAGGAAGTACTAAACCCCTTTCCAAAATACCAAGCCATTCTCTGACTTTTAAAGTTAGGCCTCTCTTTACTCATAATATTTAAACATGTTCAAGACAGGTTGCTCCACATGAAATGTGCAGGGAAGGGTAGCACCATAGAAAGTGAAAAGTTTAATTTAAATTCATAGAAGGTAGGAAATGCCTGATGTAAAAGACGACATGCCGCATGATTCCATTTGTATGAAATTCTAGAGCAGACAAAAATAAGCTATGGTAATTATCTTGTGGGGAGGGGGAGTAGAATTAACTCGGAAGGGGCAAATTGAAATTACTGATGTGACAGAAATAGCCTGTATTTTGATAGTTGGTTACATGCTGTTTGCATTTTTCAAAGCTCATCAGACTGTATACTGATGATCTGTGCATTTTACTGTACCTAAGTCATAATTCCATTTGAAAAGTTTAAGCTCATAGAAATAGAAATGAATTGTAGACTTGGGAACCAAATGAAATATAGTAACGCTAGAATGGTATCACCACGATGGTAAAGCAAAAAGCTCCAAGCTCCTGACTACCAAGTAAACATGAAAAGCAAGTAGAATCTGTTAGAATTAACCTTGTCAGAACTCTGGTACACAGTCAGAGGCTCGTGGCAATCAAACAAACACTGAATCAAGAAGGGGGTAACGACAAGAAAATGGGAGGAAAACTGTGTGGCTTTCTGTTACTGGCCTATGCCTCTCCCCTGCCCTGGCTCAGTAGCCAGCTTGAAGGGGCAACCCATATTTTCAGCTTGGGACTCTGGTCCTGGATTCTGAAAGGAGCAAACCAAACCTTATGCACAAAGTACTATGTTAGTCTGTTTGAACCTGTCAGTGGCTACCTAAAGGGCTGAAGCAAAACGTACGTCTCTATATCACCTATCTTAGAGGTAGTACAGGTGGAGGACTAGCGGGCTCACTGAAAGTACTGGGCTAAGAGAGGAAGATTCAGACACACATTAGAAAGCTGTGGGGTAAGGTCAGGGGCCACAAAGAGGGCTTCTTTGGGAAGCTGGGGAATTCAGAAGTACCCAGGTATACTGAGGAATTTAAAAAGACATACGAATGCCTAGGTTAAGATGCTCACCCCGAAAAGACCTGAGAACACCTTTAACATTCACTTTGGGTTGATCTCTGGGTCAGCGTAAACCTTGCTAAGTATTGAAGGAGTGTTGTAGGACAGACCCTATCTGCAAGGACCACAAAGGACTTTTTCTCTCATTGCTTACCTTTTCTTTGCTTCGTTTTCCTGTTTTCTTTCATTTTTTTAATTTTTCTTTTCAACTCCTAGTGTTCACGGAAGTCTCTGTCAGAATAGCTGAGCGCAACCTAAAAAAACAGAGACTTCTGTGAACATACACACCAAGTAATTCAGACTTTGCAAAACTAATTTGTGAAAGTCACTAAACCAATGGACTTCAACAACAAAACAAAGAGAGAGACAGAGAGGAATGGAGGAAGAAAGGAAAGTCTGGTAGAAGGGGGAGAATCTCATTTCAAGAGTTACCATATTACTCAAATATCTGATTTTCAATTAAAAAAATCACAATGTATACAGAGAAACAAGGGAGAATGGCCCATTCAAAGGAACAAAGTGACAGAAATCATCCCCAAGAAAGCCAAGATACTGGACTTACTAGATAAAGACTTTTAAACAACTCTTTTTTTTTTAAATATGCTCAAAGAGCTAAAAGAAAACACAAAGAACTAAAGGAAATCAGAAAAACAACATAGAGAGATAGTATTAATATCACTAGAGATATAAATTATAAATTATAGATATATACAAAAAAGAACCAAGCAGAAAAGTACAATAACTGAAATGAAAAATTCACTAGAGGGGTTGAACAGCAGATTTGAGCTGGCAGAAGGAAGAATCAGTGAACCTGAAGATAGGACAATTCAAATAATCCAATCTGAGAACTGATAGAATAAAGAATTTTAAAACAATGTACAGAGTCTAACAGACCTGTAGGACACCATCATGCAGAAAATATACACATTATGGAAATCCCAGAATGAGGAGAAAGCCAAGAAAGGGACAGAAAGAATATTTGAAGAAATAATGGCTGAAAACTTACCAAATTTGATGAAAGTCATGAATCTATGCATGCAAGAAGCTCAATGAACTCCAAGGATAAACCTAAAGAGATCCACAGTGAGACACATGATAATCAAGCTCATGAACACCAAAGATAAAGAGTTTTGAAAGCAGCAAGAGAGCAGCAAATCATGATATGCAAAGAATCCTCAAAAAGATTTAAGTATCAATTTCTCCTCAGAAACCCTGAAGGCCAGAAAGCAGTGGGGTGACATACTTATAACGATGAAAGAAAAAAAAAAAAAACTGCCAACTAATAATTCTGTATCTGACAAAACTGTCCTTCAAAACTGAGGGCAAAAAATAGAATATTCCCAGATAAACAAAACCTAAGGAAGTAGGAAATGATCCAAGATGGCAGCTTAGTCACACACACCATGCTGTCCCCCTACAGCAGAGAAGCAAGAAACCAAGTGAAACAGATAAAGATGATATCATGGAGTGAACTGTGTCCGGCAAAAATATCTGTGAACTTGGCTAGGCCATGATTTCCAGTATAGTGTGATTGTCTACCATTTTGTCATTTCATGATAGCTTTCTATGTGTTGTAAATCCTATCACTATGATGTAATGAGATGGATTAGTGGCAGTTATACTGATGAGATCTGCAAGATTAGATAGTGTCTTAAGCCAATCTATTTTGAGATATGAGACAGAGGAGCGAGCAGAAACACATGGGACCCTCACACCACCATGAATGCAGTGCTGGGAACAGGGTGTGTCCTTTGGATCTGACATTTCTGCACTCAGATGCTCCCAGACCAAGGGAAGACTGATGATAAGGACCTTCCTCCAGAGCTGACAAAGACAGAAAGCCTTCCCCTGGACCTGGCGCCCTGAATTCAGACTTCTGGCCTACTGGATTTTGACAGAATAAACTTCTCTTTGTTAAAGCCATCCACTAGTGGTATTTCTATTACAGTAGCACTAGATGACTAAGACAGATGACAATCTGGGAACCCAGAACAGCAAATGAGTCAAACACCGAAGGGAAGGAGAACTGAATGAAAACAGCAAACAAGACTTACAGACTGTAGACGTCCTGCCAGCCAGCCCAGCACCACGTGGCCATCTTAAGACAAAGTGAGTTACATTCCTGGGTGAGGAGCTCAGGAAGGCAACTTCACAGAACCCCCATTAAGAGACAGAGATACTGTGCAGACAAACGTGGAGCAAAACGAGGTGAGCAAAACATGAACCATATTTAAGGAAGCAAAGTGCGGGAAAGCAGGCGAGAGCCCTAGGGATCCAGGCAACCACAGAGTAGGGAGTGAGCTAGAAAATAGGGCAGAAGTACTCACCAGCAGCAGTTTCTGATCATTAGGGCAGCTGGCACTGCCAGAGTGGAGGATCCTTGAAGTGGCAGCTAGAGATCCCTCACTTGACCAGACTCTGAACAGCGCACTCCCAGCATCTGGTCAGAGCTAGTCCTGACCACTGGTTGCACTCTGTGGGGAGTGCCTCAGCTCCCTCTCTATGCTCCCCGCTTCCCTCCCAGTTCCCAGGAGTGTGCCTCTCTTCCCTTCGCCACTTGGCAATCCACTTCACACAGCCCCGTGCTGTCACACTTGCAACCCAAAGTTTGCATCTGCCCCATCCATTCTCATGCCAACTTGCACACCTGGCAATCCACAGCACACAGTCGTACACTGTCGGACCTGCAACCAGAGGCTCATGCACGCTCCATCCACCCCTGCGCTACACAGCCCACCACTCCCACCACCAGACTGGCAATCGGAGGACTGAAACTCCCCCTCCCGCCCACCATTCCAACCACCTGGCGATCAGCAGTGAAAGCTCCTGTGCTACCTACCCAGTGACACGTGACCCATGCACTCTCAACCCAACCACTGGGAAACCAGCAGTGAACACACACAACGCCCAACCCAGAGATCAGTAAGAATGCTCCCTGCACCCATGCTCCAGTAACAAGCTGGAAAGACACATCACCTCATCAGCAATGGCAATATATCCTGAGAGGTGTCAAATGAACCTCCGTTAAATGATGATCAGGAGATCCTAGTGCCCTCAGCCTACATCTCACCATCTGCAATGTCACACATTCCACATCCAAAGAGTTCTTGCAGGCTGTCTACACTTGTGCTGAAACCCATTGATACCCTACCACCTAATGAGATAACAATTTGTGCATGTACAGTGGGCCTACCCCATCTATTTGGGTAGCACTCTCTCATGCTGGATATGGAAACATCCTGCCCTGACCTCCAGAAAACACACTAACTCTATCACTAACCCAGAAGGATCCCATGGTCCCACAAGTGCTGTGGAAGGAACCTGAACACCCAACGCTTGTCACCCAATATCAGGAGAAGAACCAGCTCTCCCACCTCCACTCAATCCAGTAAGGGAAGACAAACGAGCCTATCCAAAGAAGATTCACACATGAGTATGACCCACCATACGCCATAGTGAAAGGAAATCATGCTCAGCCAAAATATACCACCAAAGTAACAAATAAGCCAGAACCACAAAATAAATAATACAAAGGAATAAAGGCATTCTAAAGAGAAAGAAAAGAAACAAGGCTCTGGATACATCAAAACAAAACAAATTAGCACACATCAGGAGCAAGGTAGAATGAAGAAAACTAAAGACACAAGGGAGAGATTAATTCAAAGGACTAATGGACCAAAACTACCACAGCCTCCACCAGACTGAGTCCAGTGCAACTACATGGTGCCTGGCTACCACCACTGACTGCTCTGACAGGGATCACAATAGAGGGCCCTGGACAGAGATGGAGAAAAATGTAGAACAAAATTCTAACTCACAAAAAAAGACCAGACTTACTGACTTGACAGACTACAGAAACCCCAAGAGTATGGCCCCCCATCACACTTTTAGCTCAGTAATGAAGTCACTCCTGAGGCTCACCCTTCAGCCAAAGATTCAACAAGCGCATAAAACAAAACAAGACTAAAGGGGCACACTACCCCAGGGGCAAGGATGAGAAGGCAGGTGGGGACAGGAAAGCTGGTAACAGGGAACCCAAGGTCAAGGAGGGGAGAGTATTGACATGTCGTGGGGTTGATATCCAATGTCACAAAACAATATGTGTACCAACTATTTAGTGAGAAGCTAGTTTGTACTGTAAACCCTCTTCTAAAGTATATAAAAAAAAACCAGCACAAAACATACAATCAAGAAAGAAATACATAAATAAATTAACACCTTAATACCTCAGAGACAGTAGACAATAACAAATCATAGGAAGAAACAGGATAAGACAGCTCAAAAAAGTGAGCAAAATAAAGGAGCAGAAAACCTTACTGAGGAAGAAACAGTAATAGAACCACCTGATGAGGGATTCAAAAGACATATATAGGAACATAAAGAGATCAAGGAAAACACAGACAAAACCCTAGAAGAATTCAGGAAAACAATACAAGAACAAAATCACAAGATAGACAATTAGAAACCAAACAAAAACAACAACTAGAAATTCAGAAGATTAACAATAAAATATCAGAAGTAAATAATGCAATGGAGTACACAGAAGTAGAATTTAATCAATGAGAGAAAGAACCCACAAAATAGAGAACAAATTCCTTGTTACTAAGCTGTTTGAGGAACAATCACAAAAAAGAATGACAAAAAATGAAGAAAGCTTAAAAGGTATATGGGACACTATCAAGAATAATAATTTACACATAATGGAAATTCCAGAAGAGGAAGAGAAAAAAAAAAAGTATAGAGAGAATTTTCAAAGATTTATTGCCAGAAAATTTCCCTAATGTCATCAAAGATGAGAAGGTTTCCATCCAAGAAGCTCAACAAGCCCCATACAGGATAAACCAAACAAACCAAACCCAGCGCCGTTGAGTCAATGCCAGAACTCCCAAAAAGTCACTAAGACATATCATAATCAAACTTTCCAAAATCAAAGAAAGAATTCTAAGAGCAGCTCAAGAAAAACAAAGTATCACCTACAAGGGGGCACCAATAAGACTAAGCACTGATTTCTCAGCAGAAAACATGCAGCAAGAAGGTAATGGGATGACATATATAAAGCACTCAAAGAAAAGAACTGCCAACCAAGAATCATATCTTCAGGAAAACTGTCTTTCAAATATAATGACAAAACTAGAACATTTTCAGATAAAAGAAAAATAAGGGAATTTGTAAAAATCAGACCAACCTTTCAAAACAACATTAAAGGGAGTCCTTCAGACAGAGAACCAACAATATGAGAGAACAATCTGAAACTAAGACACATAACAACATCACACAGATACCAACACAGACAAAGAATTCTCAAAAGTAAAACAAAGCACAAAACTGAAAACAGGGTACCAGAGCTGTCAATCTGTAAACAATGACAACTTCTTAACAAAAAGGGGGAATAAATGGAGAGGAAGTCAAGGTGATATCAAGATACAACAGACTGTTTTAAACTTAGGAAGATAAAGGTAAATTTCAGAGTAACCACAGGCAAAATTAATAAATCTACTCACCAAACAAAAAGAAAATCAAAAAGAATCAGTAAGCACAAAGTCAACAACAATTGAGGTTATGGAAAGAAAATCCATAAACAGAAAGAACTTAGCAAAAAAATTTAAGTGGAACAAAGAAATCATTAATACCACCAAAAAAAAAAAGAAAAGGCATAACAAAATAACAGTAAATCCATACCTATCAATAATCACACAGAAAAGAGAAAGAGAGTAGCAGAATGGATTAAAAAAAATCCATGATCCATCACTATGTTGCCTACAGCAGACACATATCAGACATGAGGACATAAATGGTTAAAAATCAAAGGATGGAAAAAAAATCAAACAAATAGTAACCAAAAGAGAGTAGGAATGGCAATAATAATCTCTGATAAAACAGACTTAAAGTCAACATCCATTATAAGAGACAGAAGGGCATCATTAACTATTAAAGGGTTCATCCACCAAAAGGACATAATCATAATAAATATTTATGTACCTAATGACAGAGCTCCAAAATACATAAAGCAAACTCCAACAGAATTGGAGTTCTACAATAGTAAAACAGAAAGTTCTACAACAGTAGTAGGAAACTTTAACACATCACTTTCGACGAAGGACAGAACAACTTGAAAGAAACTCAACAAAGATACAGCAGGTCTAACCAACAGACTGGGAAAAAGTTTTTGGCTACAAAAAATCCGATCAGCACCTGATCTCTAAAATCTACACGATACAGCAAAAACTCAACAACGAAAAGACAAATAACCCAATTAAAAAATGGGCAAAGGACATGAACAGACTCTTCACCAAAGACATTCAGGGGCTAACAGATACATGAGGAAATGCTCACGATCATTAACTATTAGAGAAATGTAAATCAAAACTACAATGAGATACCATCTCACCCCAACAAGGCTACTGTTAATCCAAAAAACACAAAATAATAAATGTTAAAGAAAATGTAGAGAGACTGGAACACTTATACACTGCTAGTGGGAACGTAAAATGGTACTACTTTGGAAATCAATTTGGCGTTTCCTTAGAAAGCTAGAAATAGAACTACCATATGATCCAGCAATCCCACTCCTTGGAATATATACTTGAGAAATAAGAGCCTTCACATAAACAGTATATGCACATCCATGTTCACTGCGGCACCATTTAGAGCAGCAAAAAAGATGGAAGAAACCAAGGTGCCCATTAACGGATGAATGGATAAATAATGGTATATTCCCATAATGGAGTAAAACACATCCATGTTCACTGCGGCACCGTTTAGAGCAGCAAAAAAGATGGAAGAAACCAAGGTGCCAATTAACGGATGAATGGATAAATAATGGTATATTCTCATAATGGAGTACTACCTAACAATTAAGAACAATGAAGAATCCATGAAATATCTCATAACATGGAGGAATCTGGAAGGCATAATGCTGAGTGAAATCAGTCAGTTGCCAAAGGACAAACATTGTATGAGACCACTATTATAAGAACTCAAGAAAAAGTTTAAACACGGAGGAAAATATCATTTGATGGTTATAAGGGTGGGGAGGAAGTGAGGGGGTATTCACTAGATAGTAGAGAAGAACCATTTTAAGTGAAGGGAAAGATAACACACAATACAGGGGAGGTCAGTACAACTGGACTAAACAAAAAGCTAAGAAGTTTCCTGAATACAACCAAACACTTCGAAGGCCAGAGTAGCAGGACTGGGGTCTGGGAACCATGATTTCAGGGGACATCTAGGTCAATTGG
The DNA here is from genome assembly GCF_030014295.1 of Loxodonta africana. Taxonomy (NCBI): domain Eukaryota; kingdom Metazoa; phylum Chordata; class Mammalia; order Proboscidea; family Elephantidae; genus Loxodonta; species Loxodonta africana. The sequence goes on from NW_026975616.1 coordinate 16,243, forward strand.
CATAACAAAGTATATTAAGAAAACGTTCTGCATTTCACTTGGGTGAGCGGCGTCTGGGGTCATAAATGGTAGCAAGGAGCCATCTAAGAGCATCTGTTGGTCTCAGAAAGGGCCACATAAGCCAGAGACTACATCAGCCTGAGACCAGAAGAACTAGATGATACCCGGCTACCACCGAGGACTGCCCTGGCAGGGGGCGCAAAAGAAAATCCCTGATGGAGCAGGAGAACAGTGGGATGAAGACCTCAAATTCTCCTCAAAAGATGACTTAATGCTCTGACTGAGACTAGAGGGACCCTGGAGGTCATGGTGCCTGGAACCTCTCTTAGCCGAAGACTGGAACTATTCCCAAAGCCAACTCTTCACACAGGGATTGGACTGGACTATAAGACAGAAAGTGATACTGGTGAGGAGTGAGCTTCTTGGCTCAAGTAGACACATCAGACTAGGTGGGCAGCTCCTGTCTAGAGGCGAGATGAGAGAGCAGAAAGGGATAGGAGCTGGCTGAATGGACACAGGGAATATAGGGTGGAGAGGAGGAGTGTGCTGTCTCATTGCGGGGAGAGCAGCTAGGAGTACATAGCAAGATATGCAGAGTTTTTGTATGAGAGACTGACTTGATTTGTAAACTTTCATTTAAACCACAATAAACTTTAAAAAAAAAAAAAGATTCAGAAGATCTAAATTAACACAATCAATCAACTCGACCTTGTAGATATATACAGAACACACCACCCAACAGCAGCACAGTACACATTCTTCTCCAATGCGCATGTACCATTCTCCAGAATAGGCCACATTTTAGGCCACAAACCAAGCCTCAATAAATTAAAAAACATCAAAGTACAGGTATGCACCACTTAATGTCCACAACACATTCTGTGAAATATGACATTACGTGATCAGGACGTTGTGTGAACACCACAGTATATACAGGAGAGAGGTACACAGGATGGTCACCAGCCACACCAAGGGACTGTGCAAAAATTTGAATCTGCCATGGTCAGTCCTGCATGGCTACTAGCCCGTCTCCAGGAGCCACACCTGGCCCCCAACCTGCTGGGGCACGCACTTGCTGTCCAGCCAGCTGCCAGCTCCATTCCCTTCATTCCTCCCTGCCTTCCCCATCCCCCATAATGGCTTTAAACTCTTCCAGTCCTGCCCGCCCCTCCTTTACATCACATCTCCACATGCCTTTCCTATTCTTTCTCCTACCACCCCCATGAGCCAAATAATTAGGTGACCAACCACAATGGGAGGAGCTGCAGCCTCAGGCCTGAGCTTCAAGTGTAGGGCGCCCAGGCTGACTGGAGCTGTGGCCTCAGCAGGGCATACCTGGCAGCATCACCCTGCCTGAGGTGAATATAGCAGGACAGGCAGCCACAGATGGGCACCGAGACCCTCTCCCCCTCTGCCCCCGGGGCCAGGGCAGATGTGGGACCCAGACAGCTAGTGAGAGATGGATCAGATTCCCAGCAAAGTACATCTGCTACATCCTGTTCTGTGATTGGGATTGCTAAAATCTATTATAACTTTACGGAACCACAGACATGTATGCAGTTGGATATTACCCGAGAGAATGTTAAGTGATGTATACCTGTAATGCAGAACATCTTCTTTGAACATAATGCTATAAAACTAGAAATCAATAATAGAAAGAACAGTAAAAAAAAAAAAAAAAAAACATGCAAACTGAATAACAACTTACTTAAAAACTATTGGGTAATAGAAGAAATTTAAAATGAAGTTGAAAAATTCTTAAAATCCAATGAGAAAGAGGTGGAGCCAACATGAAGCTATGGACAGGAGCGCCATGCCATCCTTCTGCAGAAAAGACCAGAAAAACTAAGTAAAACAGAGACAAATGTCAATCCTGGAAGCCTGAGCATCAAATGAAAGAATAAAGAACTCAATCAAGCACCAAATGGAATAAGAAACTGACAGAGAACAAGGAGAACTACAGAGTGGAGGTCCCCTACCAGCTAAGGCAGCACGCATTTGCCATCTTGGACCACAGCCACAAAGGAACGCAAACAAGGAGTACAAGAAGGCAACTTCACAGAGCTCCCAACAGGAGACAGAGCACCCAGTAACCAGGGATACATGCTTTCCCACCCTCACCCTTTTTCCCTGTATCCACTGCTTTCCAATGGGCCATGGTTACTCAGCTGGAGAGGCACCAGCTCACTGCTGGCTGATTTGCCATCTTGGAACTTAGCCACCAAGGACTGCAGATAAGGAGGACAGGAAGGCAAACTTCATGCTGCTCCCAACAGGAAACAGAGTACCCAGTAACTGGGGGGTACACACTTTCCCACCTCCCAGCCTTGTTCCCTCGACACAGCCTCCAATAAAAAAAAGAATAAAATAAAATAAGAAGAGGGAAAAAAAAAGTGACCAATAAAAGTTCTTTCTAGTGGAACAGGGAAAGCTATTGATAGTTAGGAGAATCATGCTCCCCCTTGCCTGCTTTCTTCCTTGTTTCTGATGCTCCCTCTAAGGAGGTGGGCTGCTAGGAACGGGTCACATTTAAAAACATTAAGTCAGCCACAGCTTTACTTGTTTGGAAGTCGAAGGCAAGAACCAATGATGGGCTCAGGAGAGACAGCACCAAGGAGCATAGCCCCTTCCCGCACCTAATGGGAAGGGCGGGGCTGCTCACTAGATGGGGGGTGCTCAGTCACAGGTCCTCAATCAAGCATCTGCACCCACAGTCCTTCCCCTGGTGCACATTTATCCCTCAGGGGACTCACAGGGAGTGGCCTGCAGCAGGACAGGATTCAAGGATCCAGGATTTTAATTTTAGGCTCTCAGCCATCTTTCAGAATCTCTCAGGATCTCTTTATATCCTGGAGGGAGCAGATGTCTTTACCATTGCTACAGAATCTTCATCGAGGGTTGCTGCAAGTTAATTCCTGATCCTATGGGAACAATGGTAATTTTGTTTTATTTCTGTAAAAAAAAATTATATATGCACAGATTTGAGCTGCTTTACCTTTATCTAGTTTAGCCTGCAAGATTAATGCTCATTTAAAATTAAAATTGAAGGTTTTAATCTTCTGGCAACACATGGTTATCTTTGTATAAATCTTCCTATTCAAAAGAAATACATATATATATACATACATATGTTAAAATGAACTATACATAATTCTGTACCTTTTTCTCTTCTCATTTTTTTTTTTTTTTTAATTCCATAGAGGGTGTAGGAATCTTCAAGAAGAGAAAGAAGAGCAACTGGAGCAAATGATTCCTCTGTTCTTTTCACTTCGGTAGTCAGCAGCTGGGTGAGAAAGCTGACCCCAGCCACCCCTGGGTAACAAACTACACTTTCTCCTCACCCACCAGCTGGAGAAGCCCTGCTGCACCCCTTCTCTGCTGACTCCCCATCGACAAAGCTCCATCCCTCTAAGGAAGCGCCAACTGATTCTCTGTGTGCAGTGCCACCGGGATCCAGCTACTCGGTGAGAAGAATTCAGTGTTAGAGCCTTAAATGACTTCATCGACATCGTGAGCTCTTTGTGCTGCCACAGATCACCCCGCTCACAGCTGTGCCGGTCCCAGTGGAACCTGGACCGTCGTTCTTACCCTGACACAGAATCAGGAATCAGGACAGAGCCTTCTGTGATATTATAATACATTCCCTTGTAAAGTCACACTCATTTGTTCACATGAATAAAACCCACTATAAAAAAATTTAAACTACACTTTCTAAGACAGTAATCCCCAAAATGACAACATTTATACGGAATTTATTTTTAGACTAATAAGCCAAGTTATTTTCTTTGTCAGAACTGGAATCTTACAAACCCAGCTGTTGAACACCACTTGTCAGAGGTGTCAAAACGTCTTTCAACATTTAGACAGTCACCTAGGCATTATTCTCATGGGATACATAAGTGGCCGAGAGAATCATATTTTACAGATGGAAAAAACAGGCTATGCATATGGAAAATACAACTCCCCATTTCCCAATCATCTAGTCTAGCAATTTCCCTACTGTTCTATACTGAGATGCAGCCCATCGTCTCAATTAAAAGAAAGGGTTTATGCTTTTCCCCAGTTGCTACTGAACATGAGAGCACGTAAGTTTTGTGAATCATCTTCCAATTCTCTATGCTGCACATAACCCACAAATGCTATTTATATTGATTCCAGAAGTTAACAATTCAGGGTCCCTATGCCAGAGAGAGAAGTCCTTGAGTGGCACAAATGCTGATGCACTTGATTACTAGCTGATAGGTTGGAAGTTTGAACCCATCCAGAGGCGCCTTGGAAGACAGGCCTGGTGATCTACTTCTAAAAGGTCACAGCATTGAAAACCCTACGGAGCATTTCTACGCTGCACGCACGCTCTTGCTATGAGTCAGAATCGACTTGACGGTGACCAACAACAGCAACATACTAAAGATGGAGTCCCTGGGTGGTGCAAACTGTTAAGCACTTGACTAGTAACCAAAAGGGTGGTAGTTCGAAGCCACCCTGAGGCTCCCTGGAAGAAAGGCCTGCTGATCTGTTTCTGAAAGCTCACGGCATTGAAAACCCTAGGGAACAGGTCTACTCTGCACACATGGTGTCACCATGAGTCAGAAATGATGCAAGGGCAACTGGTTTATTGGTTTACACTGGAGAGGGGTCTCATGCTCTATCAGTCTATCCTACCACTGCTCCCTTCTAGGGAAACTGCCGGGACCACAGTCCTTACTGAAGCAAGTAGCCCTAGGCCACAAATGTTTGGACGATGTATGGATTGAATTATGTCCACCCCCACCACCAAAATGTGTGTATCAATATGGCTGGGCCATGATTTCCAATATTGTGTGGTTTCCTCCATTGTATGATGGTAATTTTATGTTAAAGAGGATTAGCTGGGATTGTAACACCCTTATTAAGGTCACGTCACTGATTCAATGTAAAGGGAGTTTCCCTGGGGTGTGGCCTACACCACATTCATCTTACAAGAGATAAAAGGAAAGGGAAACTAGCAGAGAGGAGGACCTCATACCACCAAGAAAGAAACACTAGGAGCAAAGCCTGTCCTTTGGACCTGAGGTCCCTGCACCTGAGAAGCTCCTCCACCAGAGGAAGATTGAGGGCAAGGGACTTCCTCTAGAGCCGACAAAGAAAGAAAGCCTTCCCTTGGAGCTGACGCCCTGAATTTGGACTTCTAGCCTACCAGGTTGTCAGAAAATAAATTTCCCTTTGTTAAAGCCATTCACTTGTGGTACTTCTGTTGTAGCAGCACTAGATGACTAAGACAGACCAGGAGAAGGTATCAGCATCCATAGGATTGCCTGGTTTAAGAGCTTAGGCCAAAAGGGATGATAGCTACTACAGAACCTATCATAGTCTATTCTTTTCTTGGACTTTGGTCCATACACAGACCATCAGTAGGTAGTAGGAGCAAGAATGGCGAGCACGAGCAGAAAAACCCCAGAAGAGAAGCCTAAATGGAAACGCCATGTCATGTAAATGGCTAAGAAGTAGAGTACGAATGAGCAACTAGTGTTAGTGCAGACACACCCTGGAGTGGCACCAGACCAGGAACTATCTCCCTGCCCATGAGTTAGGTCCCTCCTTGGCAGTAACAGAGGCCTCTGTTGATTTCGAGCCTCTGGGTCCAAGTCTTGCAGTAGCAGAACGTAATTCTTCTAGTCTAATAGAACAAAATCAGCTCCCAGCATCACTTCTAGCACTGCGAGAAGCAGCTCTTTGGAGCCAGGTCATGTCAAAAATTAATGATCCAGCCCCTCGGAGCACCTGCACCTTCACCAACTCTAATCACTTCACCCTCCCAAAAAAGACACCAAGCTCATCTCTTTAACAGCCAGTAATTCTCAATCACAGGCATTTGGAAATGTGTACTGCAGGTGGGGTGGATATCTTTGGTTGACACAATGACTTGGTTAGGTTGGAGTAACATGGGCATCAAGGGACCAGGGATGCTAAATGTCCAAAATGGGCAGGACAATTCCATATAATGATAAATCACGCCAATACACCCTCCTTGAGAAATACTGGGCCCCCTCCAACATTCTGGGCAGAAAAAAGAGGGTAAGAAAGGCAAATTACAGACAGGAGAGCAGTAAGAGAATAAGCAACATCCTCCCTCAGAAGTGAGCCAGTCAAGTTAAGGCTGTCCAAAGGTCAGTGTGATCCCCTATGCACCTCCTTCCCTCACCTCCAGCAATAATGCTAAAGGCACACAAAGTTCTTACTCTCATACCCCCTCCCATGGGCCCAGTTAGCTTTCAATTTCATCTTTTAAACACTGCATTTCCACATCTTTTCATTTATTCTAATTAGGAGAATTTCTTAGCAACTAAATAATTATTGCTATTGTTGATAATAGCAATGCCAAAACCAAACTCACTGCGATCGAGTCGATTCCAACTCAGAGCAACCTGACAGGACAGAGTAGACTGCCACATAGGCTTTCCAAGGCTGTAATCTTTAGGGTAGCAGACTGCCCCATCTTTCTCCGTGTGAGCAACTGGTGGGTTCCAACCGTGACCTTACGGTTAGCAGCTGAGCACTTAAACACTACATCACCAGAGCGGCTTGATAATAGCAATAGAGTATCAACTGAAAATTTCTCCATGTTGCTAAAGGACTTAATTACTAAATCTGTGGTATAATACATCCGTTGAAATTTCACTTTAGAGATTAATTTTTCAGAGGATAACTCTTCACAGATTAAGTTTATAAATTAATATCCTCTTGCGAAACAGTTTTTTGAGGCACTCTGGGGAAACAGAAGACGTCAAATTCTCTTGCCACCTCTTCCAGACTCTTTATAAAGCTCTAGGCAGTATTCAAAGAGACGTTCTGCACAAACAAGCTTTACTACCGCTGGTCAGGGCACGGGGAGACCAAATGGAAAGAGACAGCTTAGCAGATTAAAGAGCAAATGTTTTAGAAGCAGTTATGTGGAACAGAGACATACAGCACTTTCTATTCCAGGCAGATGTCAGCACAAGATACAAAGTTCACCAGGATACAACTACAAAGTGAAAGTCTCCCCGGGGTACAGAAGTCCGAAACTCAATTCTGCTTTAAAGGAGTTGAGGTCTTCACTTAACTAGAACACACCATCCTCCAACTGGGGGTTTCCAGCCTGTATGAGTCAAACAGGGGTCATTACAGGCTGAAACAGTGCTGTCCAATAGAACTTTCTGTGATGATGAACATGCTCTACATCTCTGCTCTCTAATAAGGCAGCACTAAGCATATGTGGCTCCTGAGCACTTGAAAGGTGGCTAGTTCAACTGAGTAAGTTTTCTTGATTGTATCTAGTTGTGTTAGTTTAAATATAAATAGCCACATGTGGCTTGTGGCTATTGTACTAGACAGCATAGTTAAAGGCTTATACCATGGACCAGGGAAATAATCCAAAAGTATGTCACAAGACAATCTTACTCATCTTCTGACTACCTGATAAAACACTTCCTTAACCCTTGCCCTCCATACACACACAGACACTATGCATAAGATTTCACCATATCACGCATCACAAGAGCAGCACTCTCAAATTTTAGCATACGTCAGAATCACGGAGGGCTTGTTAAAACACAGATTATTGAGCTCCAACCCCAAGTTTCTGATTCAGGAGGTCTGGGTTGAGCCCCAATCATTTACATCTCTAACAAGTTCCCAGGTAATGCTGATGCTGCTAGGACCACACTCTGAGTACCACTAGAATGAAAACTTCAACTATTCAAACACCAACTCTCACAGATTGAATTGCGTCCCCCCTAAAACGTTTGTCAACTTGGCTAGGACATGATTCCCAGCATTGTATGACTGTCCAACACTCTGTCATCTGATGGAATTTCCCATGGGTTGCAAATCCTACCTCTAAGATGTTAATGAGGTGGGATTAGGGGCAGTCATGTTAATGAGGCAAGACTCAATCTACAAAATTAGTTTGTATTTTAAATCAATCTCTTTCAAGATATAAAAGAGAGAAATGAGTACAGCGACCTCCTACCACCAAGAATGCACAACCACAAGGGGGGCGCTTCCTTTGGATCCAAGGCCCCTGCACTGAGAAGCTCCTGGGATGGGAAGATTGATGACAAGGACCTTCCCTCAGAGCTCACACAGAGAAAAAGCCTTTCCCTGGAGCTAGCATCATGAATTTGGACTTCTAGACGCCTAAACTGTGAGAGAACAAATTTCTCTTTGTCAAAGCCATCCACTTGTGGCATTTCTGTTACAGCAGCACTAGATGACTAAGACACCAACCTATCTAGCAAAATACTTTCTCTCACTGTCCCCTTTCTGCTACACAGAAGTGCCCTTTCTTCTAGTAAAAACTTAACACCTAGTAGTATAAATGCAGCGTAGAGAGAAGATAAATAAACAAGGCTACCTGTCTAAGACGGCTTCTCCACGTATTAGATCGAAGATCTGTCCACATTTGTCAGAAACTCTGTAAGTGTGTCTAATGCTACAGAGACCAGAAGCACAGTAAGGGTGAATGCAAGCCCGCCAGGATAGTTTATGTCTAATCCCTGCACTGACCCTGCCTTAGAGTCGAGTTGGTGCTTTCTATCAAAATAATGCAGATCACTTGGGTCTAGATCAGGATTACAGCCTTTTTCACCTTTCCAACACATACTTCTGAAGAGTAACAAAAGAACACACATATCATAGTAAAGCGTTTATCAAAAGCATATGTGAAGACATCTTTTTTCCATATTCCAAAAGAGAGGAGACAGAAATGTAAAGGCTCTAGAACAAAGAGACTTCTCCAAACAGTCTCTGGTCTTCCTTAATTACCTGCAAAAACTCTTCTGTATCAGCAGTCATTTGAAAATATATTTTGATTTGGGGGTTACTTCTCTGTGTCCTCTGGTCTACTTATGTATGCCTCACTTTCACACTACAAGATCGCCCCATTGAGTGCACTTTCCTGGCTGCTCTTCTGAGCAGCCTCCTTCCTGCCTTCTCCACCCTCCCCTTCCTTTCCACTCCAAAACAAGGCCTTCATCCAGAATACACTGTCACAATAAACTAGGACAGGATGTCTTCAAGTAAACTCAGATGCCGGTACTGTTCACCATTTCCCACACCACTGAGGCTTCACCCTTCTCTGAATTCCCACTGCCCCTCACTTACTGCCATCACAAAGATTAAGAGTGATCTTTGGGTCCTGGAAATGTGGGGGGCAGGCAGGTATTGTTTCTGAGCACTTATAGAACCCCTAGTTGCCACACAGTACTATGCACATTACTTCCTTAGACTGTGTCTACAGGTCGGGAAACTGAGGCATGATGAGGTTAAATCATTAAAATACACTCCCAGAGAAACTCAGAGTGAGATTAAATTCCTGTATCTCCCACTGTAGTCACTCAACTGGGGCTCTTTTGGTGCCCCTGCCCCCTTCCTGTAGACACCTGGCATGTCTGGAGACATTTTTGATTGTCACAATTGGGGAAGGGGGCAGTGCTACTGGCATCCAGTGGGCAGAGGCCAGTGATGCTGCTAAACATCCTCCAACAACCGCCCCCAACCCCCCTACAAGAACTGTCTGGACCAAAATGTCAACCGCATTGAGGTTGAGAAACTCTGGTCTACTGGTATCTCTAGGATTACGTTCTTTGGCCCCTAACTAATAGTTAAAGAATGGCTTACTCTACAATTTTATCATTGTACAGCATTTACACATGCCAGTCTCCTGCTATTTCTGACATGCTATGCTTTTTAGTTACTGTTCAAACAGAGGATACAGGGAGTCATAGAGGGAAACGCGTAGAGCTCACAAAGCCCAACTCTTTTCTTTTACTGAGAAAACCTGGCAGGACCAGCTCCTTTCCTTAGCAACCTCCAACCCCTGAGCTGTGGTCTCCCTGTGCCTGGCTGCTCACCTGGAGTCTTCGGTTGATGACATGCTCTTGCAGCTGCGTTTTTCCTGCTTTACTCGTCCACACACACGCGTCACTCCAGAGCACTAATGATGTATGTTGATGGGAATCTCCAGAGATCTACACCCCCTAGTTGTGTGTTTTGCTCAGTAAATTACATTCATTACCGAGCCATGTGAGGCATCTAAGGACATCAGCCTTTCTGGTCGCCCTCTGTCTGAGGCTGGCAATGGGACATTATCTAGTAAGGGCTCCAAAGTACTAAAGGAAGCTTAAGACAACACTCCAAACAGTTTTTAAGCTGAATACAACTTTTCTTTTTTAATTTTTCACTTCCTCTCCCTCTTTCTGAACCACCCTTGGCTCTGCCTAGATTTTATTAGTTGTAAATTTCTCTCCAAGGAGTCTGATTTCAGTTTAAGCTATAGAAGCTGGAGAGCTCGGAAAGAGATGTGGTATCTTTTCTACCCCTTCTTCCCAGACTTCCACCTGGACTCTCAGAAGAGTACACCAAACAGTGACTTTCTCCTTCTGGCCTCAGGAATCTTCAGCACAAATGAGAGCTCAAAGCCAGCCTTGGCCATAATTAATGTTCCCAATGCCAATGCCTGATTCACTGTTCTCAGGTGCCATCAGATTCCCAGGTCTTTCTCCCATGGAGCCACTGGGAAGGTTCAAATTGCCAACCTTATGGTTAGCAGCCAAGTGCTTAACAATTGTGCCACCAGGGCTCCTTACCTGAATCACTAGGAACTGTAAAGAGATGAATAAATGGACACGTGACCACCAGTGACAAAGGATAAAGCGGAACTGGCAGAACCATGTGCTTTGCTAATGCTATTATCCACCAAACCTGGAATCCTCAACTCTCTGGCAAGCTGTTTCTTTTCTAGAAAAAGTAACTAACGAAAGAATAGTTAAGGAAAGTGATCCACGGAGAAGGAGGATGGTGGTTGAGGGAATGTGAGCTGGCAGAGCTAACAACCTGATAGGGTAAAGGAAAAGGGCAATCAGACCTGGTTCCATTCTGGACAACACACCTCAGGAAGGTCCAACAACCATTTCCTGGTCCTAGGAAAATCACATCTCATACAAAGAAGTCCCTAATAATGCCTGAGATATTTCAATGCACAAAATGAATTCCATCCTATCACCCAAAACCTAATGGTTTTCTCTTCACAATTACTGACTAGCATGGTGTCTATGAGTTGAATCAATAGATGCTTTGGGAACTTTTCACAGGCCGGGTATCCCGTTGCAGTAACTTCGAGAGGCTGGAGAGACAAGAGTCCCTATGACTTGGCAAAGTCAGAGTAACAATGGCAGCCACTGCCCCTGCCTTACCCTGGAGTAGGGAGTGTGGCAGCCTTCAAACACACGTCTTCACAACTCATCAGCTCTGCTGCTTTTCACCACACACTCACTTCTGCATGCTGGACCACGATCGATCAATCACCAACTGCCAGAGACAAAAAAAATGAATGAATGCATTAGGCCAAAAGACCCACAACTTCAAGTACTAGGTCACTGCTTGAATGTATTTGTTAGAG
>NW_026975617.1:0-5000 GCF_030014295.1 Loxodonta africana
CTCGGGTGTTTCTCTCCCTGTGGCGGGGGTCCCCCCCGACTGAGAAAAAATAAACCGCCCCCCGAGGACGGCCCGCGTTCGGAGCCTCTTGGTAGTAGCGCGCCTTCACGGGACGACGGCACGCGCGCCCGTCACCCGCTTCCCGGAAAGCTCCCCCCGCAGAGAGTCGCGAACTCGGGCGAAGACGGAGGAGTCCGCGTACCCGTCGCCCAAGGTTCAGCCATCGTCCGATTGGAAACCGGTGCCTTCCCGGTCCCGCCTCCCCGTCGATCGACGCCTCCCGGGGGTGGGATGGCTTCCAGCCGAACCAGCCTACCGTACCCTTCCCCTCCTACGTACCTCGGGAGGTCGGCTCGGACAGGGAGGGGCCCGTCAGATGTCCAGTCCGCCGTGAGCTTTCCACGACGACGGTCGGCCGGTCGGCCGGTCGGTCGGTCGGTCGTCCCGGAACACCCCGGTCGGGTCCGCGCGCGCGCGGCACGGGCTTCACACACCTCGCTCCTCTGGCTTCCCGGGAGACGCTCGCGGCACGGCGACGCGTGCAACGCGGGAACGGCGACGCTGCCCTCGGCCTTACCGTCCCCCCCCTCCAGCCGAATACGGCCCCGGCCCTCACCGCGGGCCGAGTTGGGGGGCTGGGGGTCGGGCCGGGGGGGGGATCGGCGGCGGCGGCCCTCGTCGGCAGGCGGCGCTAGCGCCGCCGGCGTGCGGCCTTACGGTTCCCGTTGCGATTCCCCTCGTGGGCGCGGAGAAAAGCCTCTCCATCCGGCCAAGGGGGCGCCCGTTCGGCGGACCGAGGGCGACGACGGGGGGCTGCCCGTCCGCCTGAGCGCGCGCCCGCTCCCGCAGGCACAGGCGCGCGCGGGCGCAGGCACAGGCGCACACGCTCAGACACGCGCTCACGCGCAGACGCGCACTCAAACCCATACAGACACGCACAGACGCACACACAGACGCACGCACAGACCCGCGCTCACGTGCGCAGGCGCCCCCACAGACGCAGGCGGGCACGCACACGGGCACGCCCGCAGACGCGCACGCGCACGCACGCAGTCACGCGCGCACACGCAGGCACACACGCCCGGACACGCGCGCACACGCCCCCGCAAAGACGCGCCCCCGCACAGACGCGCGCGCGCGCAGGCACGCACACCGGGACGCGCGCGCGAACGGACGCACGCACGCGCGCAGGCACGCGCGCACACGCACCAGGCCACCCGGAACGTTTGCCAACTCCCCGCCCACCTCAGCACCCCACCCCCCGGGCCCGAGGCGCGTGGTCCCCCACCGCCCCCACCCTCCGACCCCCCCACCGCCCCGCTCTCGGCCTCCCACCCCCCAACCCCCCTCGGGCACTCCACCCCCCACCCCCACGACTCACGCACACACGCCCGCCCGCCCGCCCGCCCGCCCGCCCGCATTCGGGAGCCGCCGGAGATCTCTCGATGCTCGAGACGCCGACTCACCCCTCTCCCTCCCCCCCCCCGCCCCGGAGACGCCACCTTCCCGAGTCCGCCCGCGAGCCCGGAGAGCACTCGCTCGGGCCGAGCCGCCCGAGGGCCTCTGGGCGGGCGTTCGCGGCTGGCCCGCCGCGCCTCCGCTGGACCTCACTAAGTCCGGCCTCGCTCCCGAGAGCCTCGAGGGCCTCCCTCGGTGAGATGTCTCCCCAGTCGGACCGGGGGGCCCAGAGCCGGTCCGTACCGGCTCTGGGAAGGCGTTCCCGGCCTCCCCCCCGCCCCCCGTTTGCCCGCCCGCGTCGCGGGAGGATGGAAAGCGATGAGGAAGAACGCTCTCGGTGGCGGCCGTGGTTTTCTTTTGCGACGCGGATGCCGGCAAACGCACGGCTCCCTCCCTCCCTCCCTCCCTCCCTCCCTCCCTCCCTCCCGACGCAATTTGCCCGTTCAACCCGCCTCACGCGTACCGTTGGCTCGGCGACAGGGACGACGGCGGAAAACGTCTCCCGGTCTGCCTGCTGCGCCACGCGGGCACTCAAAGAACGAGGAGGAAAACTTCGGGGACTGGCGGTCTCATCCCGTCCCGTTTGTCGCGTCCGTCCAAAGGATACGGATCGGAGAACACCTGCCCGTCCGACGCTTGGGACGTGCTCTCTTCTCCCTCCCGCCCCCGGTGGACGCTCATCCCCTCGGGCGCCCCCCCCCCGTTCGGCCCTTTCGGGGGCGAGCGCGCGCGCGCGCCCCATGACGCTCCCGAGAGGTTTCCCCGGCGGCCCGGGGGAGTCTGTCCCCTCTGCCACCCTCGAGCCCCGGCCGGGGCCCAGGTGGACCCGGTTCCACCCCCCCGCCGCCCTTCGCTCCGGTCGTCGGCCGTCACCCGGCGGCCGCTTCGATACCGTCCCCCTCCGGAGCTCTGCGGCGCCGACGGGATGGGAAGCGGTCCCGGCGGGCGCGCGCTGGCCACGGCGGCCCGGGGCCTTCGCTCCGTCTCCTCGAGCCCGGCCTGGCTCCCGGCGTCCTCCCGGGGTCCTCCCGGGGTCCTCCCTCCCTCCCTCCCTCCCTCCCTCCCTCCCTCCCTCCCTCCCTCCCTCCCTCCCAGGGCCCCCCCCGAGTGGGACACGCCGGCTGGCCGGCATGGTGCTCCAGGGCTCCAGCGGGGTAGACGGGATCTTCCTGGCTGAGGGGCGAAATGGCCCGGCTGGGCCGGACCCCCTTGGATCGGAACTTTGGGAGATGGGGCCAAGGTGGTGGAATAGGCTGACGCTTCCGCCTAGCTCTCTTGACGACAAAGACCCGGAAACACAAGCGAACGAGTATGTCTGCGACGAGCGGGGAGTCCTGACCGTCGAAGGCGGGCTTAGACGACGCACTGAGGGGCAGCGGCAGGAAGAGACCTTTCAGGGGCAGAGAGGGTTTACCGGCCCTGCCCCGCGGGGAGCCCTCAGGCACCATTCCCAGAGCGGCTGCTGCAGTGGGCTGGTACCGTCGTTCCACTGCTGTTCCGTCAGGGAGAAGCAGCCAGCCACACAGCCTGCTCACACCTCCGGAACCTGAGGAGGGCCCGGCCGGGCGGATCCCCTTGGCCCAACCGACCCCGCGCTGTGGCCGGCCCCACCGTCTTCCGGCCGCCCCGCGCCGAGAAACGTGTTCGGCGGCGGCGCTGGGAGGCGGGGGAGGGGGGCGGGGGGGGAGCCGGGACGGGGCCGGGCGTCCGGCCGCCCGGCGACGCGCCCTCGCCGGCCGCCGATCCGGATCCGTCCCGCTGCACTCCGCGCCGGTTGTCGGCCGCCACCTGGCGGCCGCTTTGATATCGTCTTCCCCCGGAGCTCCGGCGCCGGCGACACGCGCGGGAGGCGATGTGGCCGCGCTGGCCGAGGCGACGTTCCCGGACGCCGGCGGCGGCGTCGGCAGGATCGTCCTGGCCGAGGCGGGAAAGGGCCCGGCCGGGTGGATCCCCTTGGCCCAACCGACCCCGCGCCGTGGCCGGCCCCAACGCCTTCCGGCCGCCCCGCGCCGAGAAACGTGTTCGGCGGCGGCGCTGGGAGGCGGGGGAGGGGGGCGGGGGGGGAGCCGGGACGGGACCGGGTGTCCGGCCGCCCGGCGACGCGCCCTCGCCGGCCGCCGATCCGGATCCGTCCCGCTGTCGCCCGCGCCGGTTGTCGGCCGCCACCTGGCGGCCGCTTTGACATCGTTTTCCTCCGGAGCTCCGGCGCCGGCGACATGGGAGGCGCTGTGGCCGCGCTGGCCGAGGCGACGTCTCGGGACGCCGGCGGCGTCGGCGGGATCGTCCCGGCCACGGTGGGGCGCCGGCGCCAGAGCCACGTTCCGGAATTGGGCCCGCAGCTTCATGTGGCCGAGGCGGTGGCCGTCGCCGCCGCCGCCGCCGCCGCCGCCGCCGCCGCCGCGCTCCCGGGTGCCGTGTTTTAGACGGCGCTGGACCGAACCGGGCCGCACCGAGACGGCGCAGGCAGAAGAACGGGACAAGGCACGCCCCGGCCGTTCGCGCGCCTTCCTTCGCGCGGCCCGGTCGTCACCGGGGCCTCCGGCGTAGGTCCGGGGTGGCCCGCGGAGGGCGCCCCGGGCCCGGGCGCGGTCCCGCGTGGGGTCCGGACCGTCGGAGAATTTTTTCAAAGTCCCGCTCCGGGGGTCCCCGGGCCGAGGTTGCCGCCCCCGGCCCGCCCCGGCCCGGCCACGGACCCGCGCGGGGCCCGGACCTTCGGAGGGGCCCCGCCGCCCGAGAATTTTTTCCAAGTCCCCCCTCCGAGGGTTCCCCGACCGGCCCGCGTTGGCCGCAGCGCAGGCGGCTGGCTCTGGGCGCCCGCGCGGCCCCGGCCAGCTCCGTCACCCCGTCCCGCGGGTCGACCAGAGGATCCCGGGAGCTCCGGGGGGGGGGGGCGGGGCGCTGGGGGCCATGGGGTCGCGCTACGGACCGATGGCCGGGCCGCAGTTCCGGGGGCTCGCCGTGGGGAGCGGGCCCCTCCCGCCGCGGGGCGTGGCTTTTCTCTCGCCCAAAACGGGCGATTTGGGCCACCAGATTGGTGCTGACACGCTCTCCTCGCTGGGTGACTCCCGCTGAGCAGATGGGAAACCTGGACGGGTCCGTAGACGCCGGTCCACCGACGGCCCACGCCCTCCCCCGCTCCTCCCCGCTTGAGCCGCCCGCCTGGGGCCCGTGCGCCGGCTCTCGCGCGTCCAGATGTCCAGCCGCGGTGCCTCCCCCCGGTCTCCAGTGCCCGAGGGCGGCGTGGCACGGGCGCCGCGGGCCCTCTGACCCGCGTGCCCCTTGTCGCAGGCACCCGCGGTGGCCGCGGTGCTCGCCAGAGTGTGCCCCGCTACCCCCCTCCCCCAGGCCCACGTGCCTCGCGTGTCAGGCGTTCTCCGTGTGCAGGGGTCCTCGCGGCCACCTTTCCGCAGCCGGGGCGGGCGAGGCAGAAAGCGGGTCCTCTCCGGGGCTGTCCTCGCCCGCCTCCTGGCAGCCCTGGCGGGGGGGTCTTCTCCTCCTCGCTTGTGCCTGGGCTGACCCGATCGATGTGGTGTTGTCGTGCT
>NW_026975617.1:10000-12500 GCF_030014295.1 Loxodonta africana
CCGGTCGCCCGCCCCGCCCGTCGGGCGTACGCGTCCGCGGCGCGTCCCGGGACGCGCGCGGTGCCGCGGGAACCCCCCTCCCTTCCCCCCCTACGCGCTCCCCCTCCCGCGGGAGGATGGGGGGGCGCCGGTGGGTGGCGCTCGGGGGGTCACCCGCTGCCCGCCGCTTCCCGGCCGCCCGCCCTGGGCGTGGGGGGGGTAGCCCCGCGCCCGTCCTCCGGCCGACCGCCCCGGCCCCGCCGCCCCTGCGCGGCCGCCCCTTCCCTCCGGCCCCCCTCCCCGGCGTCCGCCCCCGCCCCTCGCTGACCTCCCCCGGCACCTTCGGGCCCTCGCCCGGCCTCCCCCTTCCCGCCCGCGAAACCGCGTCGTCCCGCCGTCGCCCCGGGCCCTCCGCGGCCCGGGGCCTGGGCCGCGCGGGTGCGGGGGGGGACGGTGGCCGGCCTCCGAGCGCGCGCCCGTGTGGGTCGTCGCGGGGGTGAAGGGAAGAGGAGGGCGGTGTGTGCGTGTGCGGCCGGGAGGTGGGGGGAGCCGTAGGCGGGGTGGGCGGCCGCGCGCTGCGGGCGGCGGGTCCCCGGTGGCGGCGGCGCGGGGGGGCGCGCGTGGGCCCCTACCGTCCATCCCCCGCGTCACGGGCCGGCAGCGCCGCGGTCCCGCGCGTCCCCCGCGGGCGGCCGCGGCCGGGGATCCGCGTCGGGGGCGATGGCCGCGCCCCGCCCTCGCTCGCCACCCTGTCCAGGTACCTAGCGCGTCCCGGCGCGGAGGTTTAAAGACCCTCGGGGGGTCGCCCGTCCGCCGCGGTTCGTGGCGGCGGGCCCGCGGGGAGCGGCCGTGGGGGGGGGCCTGGCCCTCACCCCGCCTCTCCCCCGGCCTCCGCCCCCAGGCCGGGGGGCTCCGCGCCGCGCCCCGCTGCCGGCCGGGCGGCCGCCGGGAGGGGGAGCCCGGCGGCCGGTCGGACCGCGCGGGCCCGCGCGCGGGCGCCCCGTGTCGTTGGGGGTGGGAACCCCCGGGGCGCCTGTGGGGGCGTCCAGGCCCGCTCCTCCGGGGGCCGGGTGTGGACGGGCCCCTTGTCCGCGAATCCCTCCCGACCTTTCCCGAGTCGTGGTTCCGTCGTGTCTTCTGGCCGGCAGGAGGCGCCCCTCGGGGGATGTGTGCCGTGTCCAGGGCGGGGTCGCCTCCCTCCCTCCTCGCTGGGGGGGGGGAGGGCCCCGCGAATCCAAACTCGTACGACTCTTAGCGGTGGATCACTCGGCTCGTGCGTCGATGAAGAACGCAGCTAGCTGCGAGAATTAATGTGAATTGCAGGACACATTGATCATCGACACTTCGAACGCACTTGCGGCCCCGGGTTCCTCCCGGGGCTACGCCTGTCTGAGCGTCGCTTGACGATCAATCGCCCCCCCCGGGGTTTGCCGCCGGCCAGCGTCTGGCCGGCCCTCCCTCCCCCGGGGGTGCGCGGCTGGGGGCTTCCTCGCAGGGGCTGGCCGGCCGGCCCGCCGCACGCCCGCGCCCAAGCCTGGGCGGCGGGAGGCGCGCGGGCGGCGGCCGGGTTCCCTACGACCCCCTAAGGACAGACCCGGTGGTGCCCCCGTCCGCCCCCCTTCCCTCCGCGGCGGCGGAGGAGGAGGAGGGGGGCCGGGGGCCGCCGCGCCCGCGAGAGAGAAGAGAGAGAAGCGAGGCGAGAGCTCGCGCCGGGGTCGTGGCTCGGGGGCCCTCCCTCGCGCCGCACGCGGCCTCGGGGTCACCCTGGCGACGGGGGGGGGTGTGTGCTCGCCGGGGGAAGGCGGTCCCGCGCCGCGCGGCGGGGGCCGGGGAGGGGCGACGGGGAGGGGAAGCGGCGTCCGCGTCCGGGGCGCCCCCGTCGGGCCGCCGCCCGCCCCCGGCGGCGGCCGCGGGGGACGTCCCGGCCGGCCTCCGTCTCCTCCGAGCCGCTCTTCCCCACGGTCCGCCGCGCGTCCGGGGCCCGCCGGCCTCCCGGCGGCCCCTTCCACCCCCCGTGCCTTGTCGGGACGCCTCCGCCGGGCGCGTGCGGGGGGCGGGGCTCCGCCCCAGGCCACGGGTGCCCCGGCGGGCGGCCCGCGGGACGCCGCGGTGTCGCCCGCCGATGCGCGCCTCCCCCCTGGGTCGTTCCCCCCCTCCATGCCGCGCCGGCGAGGCCCGGCCCGGCGGGGGCGCCGCCGGGGCGCCACCGGGCGCGCCGGCGCCCCCTGCAGGACCCCGCGGGCCGCCGGCTCGTGCCCCTCCCTCCCCGCCCCGCTTCCCGTCCCCGTCCGCCCGCCCCCGCCCGGCCCGCGTGGCGCCGGGGCGGGGCGGCGGGCGGGCGGGCCGGGCGTGCGTGGGCGGCGCGTGCTGCCCGCGGCCCTCCGGCACGCGTCCCTCTCCGTGTCGCGCGCTCTCTTCTCTTCCGCGCGGGCCCCCTGGCGTTGACGATCGCGTGGCCGGCCTCCCGTGAGCGCGGGCGCTTGCGCGGGCGGCGGCGGCGTTGGCGAGCGAGAAGACCCTC
>NW_026975617.1:20000-27325 GCF_030014295.1 Loxodonta africana
CCTCCGCGTCTCCCGAGCGTCCCGTGCGTGCGTCTGCTGTGCGCGTGCGTCTCCGCGTTTCCGCGTGCCCCGGGCGTGCGTCCGTGTCGCCGGAGGGCGCCGCCGCCGCCGCCGCCGCTGCGTGCGCGTACGTGTCCGCGCGGGTGCGCGCGTGGCCTCTCCGGTGCGCGCGCGCGCGCGCGGCCCCGTCCGTCCGAGTGCGGCGCGCCCTCTTCGGGATGCCGCGCGGGCGCGCGGCCGGGCGTACGTACCTCGTGCCCGTGCCCCCGTCTCGCGCGCGACGCGTCTATCGCGTCGCGCGTGTGTGGCGGGGGCGCCGTGTCCTCCGAAGCGCTGCGGCGCGGCCGTCCGCCCCGTCGCGCCCCTCCCTCCGTCCGCGCGGGTGGGCGTCCCGCTTCGGGGGGGGGCGGCGGGGGTTGGCCGCGGGCGGGCTTCTGTTGGGGGGATCCACGGGCGTGTGCCCCTGAGGCGTACCTTCCCGTGTTTCGGCCGCGCCGTCCGTGCGAGTCGCCGTGCGTCCGGGCCCCCGTGCGCGTGCGCGAGCGGACCGTGTCCGTGGGTGCCGCGCGTCCGCGTTCCCGCGTGTTCTGCCTGCCCGCGCCTACCTCTGTGTCTCCCGGGCGTCCCGGGGTTGTGTCTGCTGCGCGCGCGCGCGCGCCCCCTCGCGTCCATCTCCGTGTTTCCGTGTGCTCCGTGGGCCCGTCCGTGTCTCCGGAGGGCACCCTGCGGTGCGGGCGCACGCGCGCGCGGGCGCGTTCCCGTCCTTCCGTCCGTCCGTCCGTCCGTCCGTCCGTCCTCCTCCTCCTCCTCCTCCTCCTCCTCCTCCGCCCCCCACCGCCCACACCCCCGCCGCCCCCCGCCGCCCCCACCGCCTCCGCCGCCTCCAAACCTCTTCCCCGCCTGGCGGGTGGCAGCCGGCGGCCACGTCGGACTGGATCCGGATATCGCCAGCGTGGGGCCCACGGCAAGGGCGCAGGCGGGGTGGGGTTGGGGGTGCGTGGTGGGCGGTGGGGGGGGTGGCGCCAGCGGTCCTCGGCGGCGGCGGGCCTAGCGCCGCCGGCACGTGCCCCTCCGGTTTCAGTCGGGACCGCCTCCGTGACGTCGAGGAGAGCTTCTCCACCCGTCCGTCCGAGGGCGCGGGGGTTCGGCGGACCGAGGGTGCCGTCGTCCCTCGACGACCGCCTTCGGGTCGCGCGCACACACACGCTCGGAGGCGCCCCGTCTCAACTGAAAGGAGTCGGCGGAGTAGAAACCGCGGCCCTCGAGACAGCTCCCTAACGCCGGGTGCGTGCGGCGGGGTGCTTTCTACACCCTACAGAAGGAAAACGCCTGTGGCCGGAGTTCTCGACGCCCGCCTTTCGACGCACCCTCTCGTCGCCTCGCTCCGTTTCCTAAGGCTCTCGTGACTCCTCCCGTTCTATTTCAGGGAGGCGCAGCTGAAGGGCTATCCGCTCCGCCCGTCCGTGAAGTTGGGCTTTCCCCCCGAAGGTGGCCGGAAGGGGGTGGGGGGGCGCGTGAGCCAAAGGATCTTGAAAACGCGGCGGCGGCGGTACCGCTTTCGGCTCTCGCCGATCCCACGCAGAGGCGGGGGCGCGGGCAGGTCCGCGCGCAGGTGCCCGTGCGAAGGTGCAGGCGCGTGCAGGCGCGGGCGCGCGCGCGCGCGCCCTCGGGCAGGTACGTAGAGGCGGGCGCCCGCGCGTGCACACCCCTAGGCGTACGCACGGGCACGGACGCGCCCGAGGGCGCGCGCGTACCGGCGCGGGCGCGCCCGTGTGGGCGCGCCCACGCCTACGCGCGTGTACCCGCGCGGGTACGCACGGGCAGGCACGTGCGTACCGCCCGCCCGCGCACGGGCGCGTGCACGCGCCTGCGTGTCCGTATCTGCAGCCACGGGCGTGAGCGCGTGGGCGCCTACCGTCCTTCTTCTACCTAACGCCGTCACCGGGCTGGCTCGGCGTCCAGGTATGCCTGTCTCCCCCTCCCCTCCAATCCCCTCCCCCTCCCCGCCCCCTCCCCTCCCCTCCCCTCCCCCTCCCCCTCCCGTCCCTCCCCCCTCCCCCTCCCGTCCCTCCCCCCTCCCCCGTCCCCCTCCCCCTCCCCTCCCCTCGTCTCCCCTCCCCTCCCCCTCCCCCTCCCCGTCCCTCCCCCCACCGCCTCCCCTCCCCCACCCCTCCCCCTCCCCTCCCCCTCGCCTCCCCTGCCCCCATCCCCCTCCCCTCCCCCACCCCTCCCGCCCACCCCCTCCCCCTCCCCCTCCCTCTGCCTGTCTCCTTCCTTTTCTGAAACCGGGTTTTCCTCTTCGAGAGCCGTTCCGCCCCTCGGGCGAAACCAACTCGCCGCGTACCGGAGACCGAGTGCAAAGACGGAGCCCCGGCGGCGCGGCGGCGGCGGCGGCTCGGAGCTCGGCTGCCGACCGAGATCGTCGGCGGTTCGGATCCGCCGGCTCCTCCTTGGGAAGCCCGTGGGGCGGCTCGACTCTCTCCCCTAGGGCCGCTCCGAGTCCCGAGCCGCTCGACGGCACGCGACGGCAGCGGCGCCGCAGTCAGTTCTCTATCTAAACGGAAACGACGACGATGACGAACGTCAGTCTTCACCGCCACGCCCTACTCCCCACCCGAGCACCGTTCCAACTCGGGTGTTTCTCTCCCTGTGGCGGGGGTCCCCCCCGACTGAGAAAAAATAAACCGCCCCCCGAGGACGGCCCGCGTTCGGAGCCTCTTGGTAGTAGCGCGCCTTCACGGGACGACGGCACGCGCGCCCGTCACCCGCTTCCCGGAAAGCTCCCCCCGCAGAGAGTCGCGAACTCGGGCGAAGACGGAGGAGTCCGCGTACCCGTCGCCCAAGGTTCAGCCATCGTCCGATTGGAAACCGGTGCCTTCCCGGTCCCGCCTCCCCGTCGATCGACGCCTCCCGGGGGTGGGATGGCTTCCAGCCGAACCAGCCTACCGTACCCTTCCCCTCCTACGTACCTCGGGAGGTCGGCTCGGACAGGGAGGGGCCCGTCAGATGTCCAGTCCGCCGTGAGCTTTCCACGACGACGGTCGGCCGGTCGGCCGGTCGGTCGGTCGGTCGTCCCGGAACACCCCGGTCGGGTCCGCGCGCGCGCGGCACGGGCTTCACACACCTCGCTCCTCTGGCTTCCCGGGAGACGCTCGCGGCACGGCGACGCGTGCAACGCGGGAACGGCGACGCTGCCCTCGGCCTTACCGTCCCCCCCCTCCAGCCGAATACGGCCCCGGCCCTCACCGCGGGCCGAGTTGGGGGGCTGGGGGTCGGGCCGGGGGGGGGATCGGCGGCGGCGGCCCTCGTCGGCAGGCGGCGCTAGCGCCGCCGGCGTGCGGCCTTACGGTTCCCGTTGCGATTCCCCTCGTGGGCGCGGAGAAAAGCCTCTCCATCCGGCCAAGGGGGCGCCCGTTCGGCGGACCGAGGGCGACGACGGGGGGCTGCCCGTCCGCCTGAGCGCGCGCCCGCTCCCGCAGGCACAGGCGCGCGCGGGCGCAGGCACAGGCGCACACGCTCAGACACGCGCTCACGCGCAGACGCGCACTCAAACCCATACAGACACGCACAGACGCACACACAGACGCACGCACAGACCCGCGCTCACGTGCGCAGGCGCCCCCACAGACGCAGGCGGGCACGCACACGGGCACGCCCGCAGACGCGCACGCGCACGCACGCAGTCACGCGCGCACACGCAGGCACACACGCCCGGACACGCGCGCACACGCCCCCGCAAAGACGCGCCCCCGCACAGACGCGCGCGCGCGCAGGCACGCACACCGGGACGCGCGCGCGAACGGACGCACGCACGCGCGCAGGCACGCGCGCACACGCACCAGGCCACCCGGAACGTTTGCCAACTCCCCGCCCACCTCAGCACCCCACCCCCCGGGCCCGAGGCGCGTGGTCCCCCACCGCCCCCACCCTCCGACCCCCCCACCGCCCCGCTCTCGGCCTCCCACCCCCCAACCCCCCTCGGGCACTCCACCCCCCACCCCCACGACTCACGCACACACGCCCGCCCGCCCGCCCGCCCGCCCGCCCGCATTCGGGAGCCGCCGGAGATCTCTCGATGCTCGAGACGCCGACTCACCCCTCTCCCTCCCCCCCCCCGCCCCGGAGACGCCACCTTCCCGAGTCCGCCCGCGAGCCCGGAGAGCACTCGCTCGGGCCGAGCCGCCCGAGGGCCTCTGGGCGGGCGTTCGCGGCTGGCCCGCCGCGCCTCCGCTGGACCTCACTAAGTCCGGCCTCGCTCCCGAGAGCCTCGAGGGCCTCCCTCGGTGAGATGTCTCCCCAGTCGGACCGGGGGGCCCAGAGCCGGTCCGTACCGGCTCTGGGAAGGCGTTCCCGGCCTCCCCCCCGCCCCCCGTTTGCCCGCCCGCGTCGCGGGAGGATGGAAAGCGATGAGGAAGAACGCTCTCGGTGGCGGCCGTGGTTTTCTTTTGCGACGCGGATGCCGGCAAACGCACGGCTCCCTCCCTCCCTCCCTCCCTCCCTCCCTCCCTCCCTCCCGACGCAATTTGCCCGTTCAACCCGCCTCACGCGTACCGTTGGCTCGGCGACAGGGACGACGGCGGAAAACGTCTCCCGGTCTGCCTGCTGCGCCACGCGGGCACTCAAAGAACGAGGAGGAAAACTTCGGGGACTGGCGGTCTCATCCCGTCCCGTTTGTCGCGTCCGTCCAAAGGATACGGATCGGAGAACACCTGCCCGTCCGACGCTTGGGACGTGCTCTCTTCTCCCTCCCGCCCCCGGTGGACGCTCATCCCCTCGGGCGCCCCCCCCCCGTTCGGCCCTTTCGGGGGCGAGCGCGCGCGCGCGCCCCATGACGCTCCCGAGAGGTTTCCCCGGCGGCCCGGGGGAGTCTGTCCCCTCTGCCACCCTCGAGCCCCGGCCGGGGCCCAGGTGGACCCGGTTCCACCCCCCCGCCGCCCTTCGCTCCGGTCGTCGGCCGTCACCCGGCGGCCGCTTCGATACCGTCCCCCTCCGGAGCTCTGCGGCGCCGACGGGATGGGAAGCGGTCCCGGCGGGCGCGCGCTGGCCACGGCGGCCCGGGGCCTTCGCTCCGTCTCCTCGAGCCCGGCCTGGCTCCCGGCGTCCTCCCGGGGTCCTCCCGGGGTCCTCCCTCCCTCCCTCCCTCCCTCCCTCCCTCCCTCCCTCCCTCCCTCCCTCCCTCCCTCCCAGGGCCCCCCCCGAGTGGGACACGCCGGCTGGCCGGCATGGTGCTCCAGGGCTCCAGCGGGGTAGACGGGATCTTCCTGGCTGAGGGGCGAAATGGCCCGGCTGGGCCGGACCCCCTTGGATCGGAACTTTGGGAGATGGGGCCAAGGTGGTGGAATAGGCTGACGCTTCCGCCTAGCTCTCTTGACGACAAAGACCCGGAAACACAAGCGAACGAGTATGTCTGCGACGAGCGGGGAGTCCTGACCGTCGAAGGCGGGCTTAGACGACGCACTGAGGGGCAGCGGCAGGAAGAGACCTTTCAGGGGCAGAGAGGGTTTACCGGCCCTGCCCCGCGGGGAGCCCTCAGGCACCATTCCCAGAGCGGCTGCTGCAGTGGGCTGGTACCGTCGTTCCACTGCTGTTCCGTCAGGGAGAAGCAGCCAGCCACACAGCCTGCTCACACCTCCGGAACCTGAGGAGGGCCCGGCCGGGCGGATCCCCTTGGCCCAACCGACCCCGCGCTGTGGCCGGCCCCACCGTCTTCCGGCCGCCCCGCGCCGAGAAACGTGTTCGGCGGCGGCGCTGGGAGGCGGGGGAGGGGGGCGGGGGGGGAGCCGGGACGGGGCCGGGCGTCCGGCCGCCCGGCGACGCGCCCTCGCCGGCCGCCGATCCGGATCCGTCCCGCTGCACTCCGCGCCGGTTGTCGGCCGCCACCTGGCGGCCGCTTTGATATCGTCTTCCCCCGGAGCTCCGGCGCCGGCGACACGCGCGGGAGGCGATGTGGCCGCGCTGGCCGAGGCGACGTTCCCGGACGCCGGCGGCGGCGTCGGCAGGATCGTCCTGGCCGAGGCGGGAAAGGGCCCGGCCGGGTGGATCCCCTTGGCCCAACCGACCCCGCGCCGTGGCCGGCCCCAACGCCTTCCGGCCGCCCCGCGCCGAGAAACGTGTTCGGCGGCGGCGCTGGGAGGCGGGGGAGGGGGGCGGGGGGGGAGCCGGGACGGGACCGGGTGTCCGGCCGCCCGGCGACGCGCCCTCGCCGGCCGCCGATCCGGATCCGTCCCGCTGTCGCCCGCGCCGGTTGTCGGCCGCCACCTGGCGGCCGCTTTGACATCGTTTTCCTCCGGAGCTCCGGCGCCGGCGACATGGGAGGCGCTGTGGCCGCGCTGGCCGAGGCGACGTCTCGGGACGCCGGCGGCGTCGGCGGGATCGTCCCGGCCACGGTGGGGCGCCGGCGCCAGAGCCACGTTCCGGAATTGGGCCCGCAGCTTCATGTGGCCGAGGCGGTGGCCGTCGCCGCCGCCGCCGCCGCCGCCGCCGCCGCCGCCGCGCTCCCGGGTGCCGTGTTTTAGACGGCGCTGGACCGAACCGGGCCGCACCGAGACGGCGCAGGCAGAAGAACGGGACAAGGCACGCCCCGGCCGTTCGCGCGCCTTCCTTCGCGCGGCCCGGTCGTCACCGGGGCCTCCGGCGTAGGTCCGGGGTGGCCCGCGGAGGGCGCCCCGGGCCCGGGCGCGGTCCCGCGTGGGGTCCGGACCGTCGGAGAATTTTTTCAAAGTCCCGCTCCGGGGGTCCCCGGGCCGAGGTTGCCGCCCCCGGCCCGCCCCGGCCCGGCCACGGACCCGCGCGGGGCCCGGACCTTCGGAGGGGCCCCGCCGCCCGAGAATTTTTTCCAAGTCCCCCCTCCGAGGGTTCCCCGACCGGCCCGCGTTGGCCGCAGCGCAGGCGGCTGGCTCTGGGCGCCCGCGCGGCCCCGGCCAGCTCCGTCACCCCGTCCCGCGGGTCGACCAGAGGATCCCGGGAGCTCCGGGGGGGGGGGGCGGGGCGCTGGGGGCCATGGGGTCGCGCTACGGACCGATGGCCGGGCCGCAGTTCCGGGGGCTCGCCGTGGGGAGCGGGCCCCTCCCGCCGCGGGGCGTGGCTTTTCTCTCGCCCAAAACGGGCGATTTGGGCCACCAGATTGGTGCTGACACGCTCTCCTCGCTGGGTGACTCCCGCTGAGCAGATGGGAAACCTGGACGGGTCCGTAGACGCCGGTCCACCGACGGCCCACGCCCTCCCCCGCTCCTCCCCGCTTGAGCCGCCCGCCTGGGGCCCGTGCGCCGGCTCTCGCGCGTCCAGATGTCCAGCCGCGGTGCCTCCCCCCGGTCTCCAGTGCCCGA
>NW_026975618.1:0-27066 GCF_030014295.1 Loxodonta africana
CATAGAGAGATAGTAATTACCACAAGGCAATGAAGCTAGAAATCAATAACAGAAAAACTAGGGAAAAGAAATCAAATACTTGGAAAATGAACAATACCCTCCTGAAAAAAGACTGGGTTATAGAAGATATCAAGGAGGGAATAAGGAAATTCTTAGAAAGCAACGAGAATGAAAATACTTCCTATCAAAACCTCTGGGACACAGCAAAAGCAGTGCTCAGAGGCCAATTTATATCAATAAATGCGCACATACAAAAAGAAGAAAGAGACAAAATCAGAGAACTGTCCCGACAACTTGAACAAATAGAAAGTGAGCAACAAAAGAACCCGTCAGGCACCAGAAGAAACAAATAATAAAAATTAGAGCTGAACTAAATGAATTAGAGAACAGAAAAACAATTGAAAGAATTGACAAAGCCAAAAGTTGGTTCTTTGAAAAAATTAACAAAATTGATAAACCATTGGCTAGAATGACTAAAGAAAAACAGGAAAGGAAACAAATAACCCGAATAAGAAACGAGAAGGACCACATCACAACAGAGCCAAATGAAATTAAAAGAATCATTTCAGATTACTACATAAAATTGTACTCTAACAAATTTGAAAACCTAGAAGAAATAGATAAATTCTTGAAACAATACTACCTACCTAAACTTACACATTCAGAAGTAGAACAACTAAATAGACCCATAACAAAAAAGAGATTGAAACGGTAATCAAAAAACTTCCAACAAAAAAAAGTCCTGGCCCAGACGGCTTCACTGCAGAGTTCTACCAAACCTTCAGAGAAGACTTAACACCATTACTATTGAAGCTATTTCAAAGCATAGAAAATGACGGAATACTACCCAACTCATTCTATGAAGCTACCAATCTCCCTGATACCAAAACCAGGTAAAGACATTACAAAGAAAGAAAATTTTAGACCTATATCCCTCATGAACATAGATGCAAAAATCCTCAACAAAATTCTAGCCAATAGAATCCAACAAAACATCAAAAAAATAATTCACCCCTGATCAAGTGGGATTTATACCAGATATGGAAGGCTGGTTTAATATCAGAAAAACCATTAATATAATCCATCACATAAATAAAACAAAAGAATAAAAACCACATGATCTTATCAATAGATGCAGAAAAGGCATTTGACAAAGTTCCACACCATTTATGATAAAAACTCTTACACAAAATAGGAATTGAAGGAAAATTCCTCAACATAATGAAGGACATCTATGCAAAGCCAAGAGCCAATATCACTGTAAACGGAGAGAACCTGAAAGCATTTCCCTTGAGAACAGGAACCAGACAAGGATGCCCTTTATCACCGCTCTTATTCAACATCGTACTTGAAGTCCCTAGCCAGGGCAATTAGCCTAGACAAAGAAATAAAGCGTATTTAGATTGGTAAGGAGAAAGTAAAGCTATCACTATTTGCAGATGACATGATCGTATATACATGGAAAACCCTAAGGAATCCTCCAGAAAACTACTGAAACTAATAGAAGAGTTTGGAAGAGTCTCAAGTTATAAAATAAACATACAAGAATCACTTGGATTCCTCTACATCAACAAAAAGAACACCGAAGAGGAAATCACCAAATCAATACCATTCACAGTAGCCCCCAAGAAGATAAAATACTTAGGAATAAATCTTACCAAGGATGTAAAAGACCTATACAAAGAAAACTATAAAACTCTGCTACAAGAAATTCAAAAGGACATACTTAAGTGGAAAAACATACCCTGCTCATGGATAGGAAGACTTAACATAGTAAAAATGGCTATTCTACCAAAAGCCATCTATACATATAACTCACTTCCAATCCAAATACCAATGTCATATTTTAAGGGGGATAGAGAAACAAATCACTAATTTCATATGGAAGGGAAAGAACCCCCGGATAAGCAAAGCATTACTGAAAAAGAAGAAGAAAGTGGGGAGGCCTCACTCTACCTGATTTCAGAACCTATTATACAGCTACAGTAGTCAGAACAGCCCTGGTACTGGTACAACAACAGGCACATAGACCAATGGAACAGAATTGAGAACCCAGATATAAATCCATCCACGTATGAGCAGCTGATATTTGACCAAAGGACCAGTGTCAGTCAATTGGGGAAATGATAGTCTTTTAACAAATGC
This sequence comes from Loxodonta africana, assembly GCF_030014295.1. NCBI lineage: Eukaryota > Metazoa > Chordata > Mammalia > Proboscidea > Elephantidae > Loxodonta > Loxodonta africana. Next base: position 2,146 of record NW_026975618.1, read on the forward strand.
TGCTGGCATAACTGGATATCCATTTGCAAAAGAATGAAACAGGACCCAATACCTCACACCATGCACAAAAACTAACTCCAAGTGGATCAAAGACCTAAACATAAAGACTAAAACGATAAAGATCATGGAAGAAAAAATAGGATCAACCCTAGGAGCGCTAATACAGGGCATAAACAGAATACAAAACATTACCAAAAATGATGAAGAGGAACCAGATAACTGGGAGCTCCTAAAAATCAAACACCTATGCTCATCTAAAGACTTCACCAAAAGAGTAAAAAGACCACCTACAGACTGGGAAAGAATATTCAGCTATGACATCTCAGACCAGCGCCTGATCTCTAAAATCTACATGATTCTGTCAAAACTCAACCACAAAAAGACAACCAACCTAATCAAGAAGTGGGCAAAGGATATGAACACACATTTCACTAAAGAAGATATTCAGGCAGCCAACAGATACATGAGAAAATGCTCCCGATCATTAGCCATTAGAGAAATGCAAATTAAAACTATGATGAGATAGACTGGCATTAATCCAAAAAACACAAAATAATAATGTTGGAGAGGCTGCGGAGAGATTGGAACTCTCATACACTGCTGGTGGGAATGTCAAATGGTACAACCACTTTGGAAATCCATCTGGCGTTATCTTAAACAGTTAGAAATAGAACTACCATACAACCCAGAAATCCCACTCCTCGGAATATACCCTAGAGATACAAGAGCCTTCACACAAACAGATATATGCACACCCATGTTTATTGCAGCTCTGTTTACAATAGCAAAAAGCTGGAAGCAACCAAGATGTCCGTCAACGGGATGAATGGGTAAATAAATTGTGGTATATTCACACAATGGAATACTACGCATCGATAAAGAACAGTGACGAATCTCTGAAACATTTCATAACGTGGAGGAATCTGGAAGGCATATGCTGAGCGAAATGAGTCAGTTGCAAATGGACAAATATTGTATAAGACCACTATTATAAGATCTTGAGAAATAGAAAAAACGGAGAAGAACACATACTTTTGTGGTTATAAAGGGGGGAGGGAGGGAGGGAGGGAGAGGGCTTTTTTATTGATCAATCTGTAGATAAGAACTGCTTTGGGTGAATGGGAAAGACAACACTCAATATAAGGAAGGTCAGCCTAATTGGACTGGACTAAAAGCAAAGAGGTTTCCGGGATAAAATGAAGCTTCAAAGGTCAGCGGAGCAGGGGGCTGGGGTCTGGGGAACTTGGTTTGAGGGGACTTCTAAGTCAATGGGCAAAATAATTCTGTTATGAAAACATTCTGCATCCCACTTTGAATTGTGGCGCCTGGGGTCCTAAATGCCAACAAGTGGCCATCTAAGATACATCAATTGGTCTCAACCCACCTGGAGCAAAGGCAAAGGAAAAACACCAAGGTCACACGACAACTAAGAACCCAAGAGACAGAAAGGGCCACATGAACCAGAGACCTACATTATCCTGAGACCAGAAGAACTAGTTGGTGCCCGGCCACAATCGATGTCTGCCCTGTCGGGGAGCACAACAGACAACTCCTGAGGGAGCAGGAGACCAATGGGATACAGACCCCAAATTCTCATGAAAAGACCATACCTAATGGTATGACTGCGACTAGAGGAATCCCAGAGACAATGCTCCCCAGAACTTCTGATGGCACAGGACAGGAACCATCCCCGAAGACAAATCATCAGGCATGAAAAGGACGGGTCAGTGGAGGGGAGAGAGATGCTGATGAAGAGTGAGCTAATTAAATCAGGTGGACACTGGAGAGTGTGTTGGCAACTCTTGACTGGAGGGGGGATGGGAAGATAGAGAGAGAGGGAAGATGGCAAAATTGGCACGAAACGAGAGACTGAAAGGGCTGACTCAATAGGGGGAGAGCAAGTGGGAGAAGGGAGTAAGATGTATGTAAACCTACATGTGACAGACTGATTGGAATGGTAAATGTTCACTTGAAGCTTAATAAAAATTAATTAAAAAAAAAAAAAAAAAAAGAATGCCAGTAGCCACTTTGGGCTCCTCGTGCCTCTGGATCAACAGGCAAAGAAAGGGGTTACCATATTGGCTCATGTGATTGATCCTGATTACCAAGGGGAAATCAGAGTGATATTGCATGATAAAAGTAAAGAAGAGGATTTCTGGGACACAGAAGATCCCTGAGGACGTCTCGTAGTACTACCATGCCCTGTGATTAAAGGCAATGGAAAACTACAGGAACTCAATTCTGACATGATTGCTAATGGCCCAGAAGGTATGGGTCGCCCCACCAGGCAAAGAACCATGCCAGTTGAGGTGCTTGCGGAGAGTAAAGGGAATGCAGAAGTGGTGGTAGAAGAAGGTAGTTTTAAATACCAGTTATGACCACGTGATCAGCTGAAGAGATGAGGACTATAATTGTTATGAGTATTTCTTCCCTGTATGTGTGCATCAAATATTTTTGTTTTCTTCACTTAAAAAATAGAAGATGTAAATGGTACTAGTGCAGTTAGGCCAAGAGGGGAACTGACTTTCCCAAGATCACACCACCAGAACCCAGCCCTGCTTGAAGGTGTCCACCATGCATGCTGCTTCCCACTCCTGCTTGAAATTCTTGAGCCTCTGAGTTTGTGCATTAGCTACAGGGGCAGATATTCCAAAAGGCAAGGTAAGCATTGTCAACACCACATTTTGATGTGGTGAAACCCATGTGAAATTGTTCACTACAGATTAGTAATTAAGCACAAGTAAACTTGTGCTTACCTTGCTTACTGGGTTATCTGCCCCCATCAGGGATTGTCAATTTGAAAAGAGGCTTTGATTCTGTAGGAAGGTGCTGTGGGGTTGAGAGAAACAGATGCCAGCCATACCTAGAAGCAGAGACTTTGATGTGGTGACAGAGTATGAAAATGTTCACTATAGATGGCCTGGTAAGCAGGTAAGCCCTGTGCTTACCTTGCCTATTGGATAATCTGCCCCTAATTAGCTACATGCAACGTCAGCCAACAGGTTCTTATCTCACATACACTTGCTGACGTCCCTAAGAAGAAGATGCTAGAATGATCCTCGCTGTAAGGGTGGGGGACGAGGGAGGTTCTGGGAAGCACAAAGACTTGTATAGGGTTGGAGACTGGTTAAGAGGGATGAGCTGTGTCTGAACCCAGCTCTGTTTGCTGCACCCAAGCCTTCCCCAGGTTCCGTGGGCTGAGGAGAGAGGGCTGTGTTGGTGTCACTGTGTACAGTTATGGAGATGGCATGGGGAGAGGTGAGCATTAGGCAGCCCAGAGGAGACTTTTGGGAGGTCTCATCTGAAGTCGGGCCCAGGTAAGGGGACCCAGGACATGGCTTCACTTCCTTGACAACAGAGTACATAGAACTTGGAACCCTGGTAACCAGGCACCCACATGCAAAACAAGGCCCCTACCCAGCTCACTTGAGTGGAGACACTCGAGCTGAGAACATGTTTTCTTGTTGTTTCTCATCCTCTTTTGTACCGAAGCTTGAGAAATCCAGGAGTTCGACCCTGTCCCAAAGGCTGAGACAAGGTCTCATATCCCACCCCCGACAGCTCCGGCCACTTTCCAAAAGGAAACCGAAGGTAACACAGGGTGGCCAGAGCTGCCAATCCAAGCCAGTCCACCACTGTGATCCCACCTGGGTGGCCTCACATCCCACCCCAGGTTATACCAGCCCCCAGGCCATGTCGACCCTTGTCCTCATGGGGTCCCTGGTAACAGGGGCAGGGAGGAAATGAGGACAGAACCGCTGAGACAGAAAGTTGTTGGCTGAGGCAGGGTCCATTTGGGAGAAAGGTGGGTGGGAGTCAGAGAAGGAGGGCCATGTGATCTGGGGAGATTTGGGAGGGGAGAGGTGAGGATGAGGATGATGAAAATGGTGCTGTTGCTTGAGGGCAACCCCAAGCTCCAGGCCCACAGCCCCTCACCGTCACTGGGTTCATGGGGCTGGGTCTGACCTGGAATGGGGTGGTGGCCGGGCCTAGTCCATCAGGTTGGGTGCCTTGGAGACTGGGAGCTGGAGCACCAAGGCGGAGACCTCCTTTACGTCCCTGCCCCAACCCCACTGATCACATAGAACTCTGCAACCTAAGTCTGCCCAGAGGTCCCAGTTCAGACCAGGGCTTTAGGGAGGGACTGTCAGGGTCACAGTCTGAGTCAGCACTCTCACCTGGGCCTTCTCTGAGATACGGCTCGCCTTGAGTGGGGCAATCAAATCGCAGTCCTAACTACTGGCATTGCCTGGGCCAGTGCTGACCCTGTGCCAGCCCAGCTTCTGCCAGATCCTGCTGCAATACTCAGAGCTTTGATTTTTCTATCCGTGGGCTTGGCTGGGGCTGGGTGGTGCAGCCCCCAGGCCGACCCGCTCATCACATGGTGACAGATGGGAAACTGGGAGCTCCTCTGAGGCCCAGGGGGCACGAGGACCTAAAGGGGCAGAACGTGAAGGAGGTGGCACAGAGGGGCCCTTGATGCCTCCCGGGCCACTGCCAGCACTGTTTCTCCAGAGCCCGGCAAAGAAGATCCCCAAGGAAAAGGAGAATGGCATCATTCACTCGGGGTCCAGGAAGGGCTGGTGTAGGCTCAGGGTAAGTGCAGGTGAGGGGAGTAGGTCCCCGGGTGGGACCCTAGATGACCAGGGGGCGCCCGGGGCCCAGACACTGTCCTGGAGACCACCAGTTCCCTCCCAGGACTTTCCCTCTTGAGGGCCCCCGGTCCCCCTCAATGAAATTGACCACCAACCTTTCCTGTCCCCCCAAGCCCCTGCCACTGCCCTCCCTGCCCTGGCCAGCTACAAAGCCTCTTTTCCCATATTTGTAGGAATATCAGAAAGGGCTTTTTCATAGTGTTGTCGCTTCACATCAGCCCATGCGTCTTTTTGCGTGTTGCTGCTGTTTTAGTGTTTAACTTCCAATCCCAGGGCCCTGGGCAGCAGTCGGCTGGACTGTCCTTCCACACCTTCTCCCAGCCTCACACATCGTCATGCTTAGCAGGCTTCTTTTACCCTGAAGCGCAGGGCTCAGGCTATGAAACATCTTTTTCTGCCACCTGCAAGCTCGAGGAACACATCACGTGACCCCTCCAGTTCACGAACTGTGTCCTCACTCACTGCAGAATGTTCCAGAAGGGGGGCCTGTCCCCACAGTGACTGAGCCTCTCACTGCTGCTGGCCCTGGACTGATTTTCTTCTGCCGCCCTTTCAGCAGGGCTGCAGGAATGCTTATGTGTGTCCTCACACAGTGACCCACCAAGGACAGACTCCTAGGAGTGGCATGCTAGGGGAAGGATGTGCACATTTCAAGTTAGGATCACTAGAGCCAGGCTCCTTCCCAAGACAGCGTTCGCAGTCCTGTGGCCCAGTATTCTATGGCAATGGCCGTGTCCCTGCATCGAGCTAGTTCTGGGTATTAGAGTTCTTTTCCATTTTGCCAATCTGCTGTCAGGGTGGCCAATGGAACTGCAGGGTGGCTTTGAGGTGTTTGTTGGCCCTGGGAAGCGGAGCCCCCCTCACTCCTTTACTGGCCATTCGGATTCACTCTTCCTGAGTCATTTGTTCAGACCCTCAGTTCTGTGGAGGTCTTTCTCCCACCCCAGGATCTCCAAGCTCTCACCCGTGGCTGGATCTGGGTGCTTCACAGCTTCAGGTTCTCAAAGCCCCCTTTAATGTACAGAAAGAAAAATCCATGTCTTGCTTATCTCATGGGCGTGTCTGCTCTGTGCACTGTCTCCAGCTGGGAAAGGGTGAGCTTGCACCAGACATTCCCCTCTAAGTCAGGAGCAGAACAGGCCTCATGTAGCACAAAGCGAACATCACAGAGCCCTAGCATCGGACGGTTCAGGGCACTGACTAGGTGACTTCGAGCAGACACTAGACGTCACCAAGCCTCTGTTTTCTCATCTGTGGAATGGGGTGTTCTGTGAGGACTCACTGGGATACTGCTCTTCCTCCAGGGAGATGCCATTGTTACTTAGTTAACAAAATCCCTTCAGGTTCCTAATGTCTGTAATCATCCCCCACCTCCAATCCTGAGGCCTGTTTGCTGCTGAAGGCACTCCTGTCCCACCTCCTGCCACAGGTCACTGAAGGAGAGGGAGTGCCTGGGCTGAGCTCCAGGCCCCAACCCTCCTGGTGGTTCATGGGGCTGCCTCTGACATTTTGTCCCTCCTCTGTCCCACCCCAGTGTGTCTGTGGTTCTGAAGAGGACCTGGATGAGGCCTGGGTGACGAAAACTTTCAAGGCAGGCTCACTGGAGAAGCTGGTGGAGAACTTGGTGCCCGCCTTCCTAAAGGGTGACTTCTCCTACATCGAAATCTTCCTTGGAACCTACAGAACCTATGCCACCACCGAGCAAGTCCTAGACCAGCTGCTCCAAAGGTGAGCGCCTGCCTTCCACAGGCCAGTGGAGACTCTGCCCCCTACCAGCTGTGAGTCTGGAGAATGTCACTTCACCACTCAGAGCCTGTTTGCTCCACTGAGAAATGGGGTGGTAAAGGACAAATCAGCTAGAATTACTATCAGGACCCTGTGGGACAAGCCATGGGAAGTGTGTATTAGAGGCCAGCTCTTTGGTAAAGGGTGTTGGAAGGGCTGGGATGTTCACATTCATTATTTTCTTCTCACCCATGAAGAAGCTGTCTGGCTCAGCCCTCAGTGACCGTGTGCCCTTGAGCAAACCTATTTCCCATTTGTAAAGGGGGGTTGAGATTCTTTTTAGTGGGTCCTTGACCTTGGTATAGCCAGAATAGGGATCCCTGGAGGCTAGTAGAGGGGTCCTAAGACTCTCAGATACCTGGGAAGGTGCTGATTGGGTTCACTCCTTCACCAGTTAGCCATGAAGCCCCTACTGTTGCAGACACTGTTCTAGGCACTTAGCATCGTTCAGTAGACAGAGCACATAGGAAGCCCTGCCCTCCTGGGCCTCCATTCTAGTCGGGCAGTCAGACAGGAACACCAGATACCTTAAGCAGATAGTGTCCACAGTGCATTAGATGTGACACCCTCACGCCACCTCTAGGTATGGATGTAATCACCCCTCTTCTGCCCAGGACGGTGAACCCCAGGAGCAGCTGAAAGGGTGAGTGGACTTTGGGCGGAGAAAGAGGGGCTCCTGTCTATACAGAAGGGTGGAGGCTGTATGGGGCCTGTGTCTGGATTGGGGCTGGGCAGACACTGCACCCCATACATCTAGATTCCACTAGAGGAATGAGTTTAGGAGCGCCCCCTGCAAGACATAAGCAGTCATACAGAGCTGAGGGTGGAACCTGGGCGTCCTGGGGAGCAGAGGGGAGGCTGGGGGCTCAGAGAGGCCTCTGAGAGAACCCATCCCCCCACAGTCCCCTCACATTTCCACTTGCCCCCTCCCCTATTGGGGGCCCAAAATAGGAGGTGTGGGGCGGGAGGGAGAGAAATCTGCTCCTGAATCTCACTCCCCAGTCGTGGGTGCTCAGCTGCATGTGGGGCCCCTGTCCCAGGGGAGAATAGCGTCCATGGGAGAAAAGACCATCACATGCATGCAGAGAATCAGGCAGCATGCTGGTGCACAATCTCCAGAGGAGGGGCCCTATGGCCTGGGCAGCTGGGGCAGGGGACAGCCTCCATATGTTGCCCAGCATCAGATAATCCTAGAGCACTACTGTGTGCCAGGCTGTGAGATGAACATGCAGACACACATCTCTGTGCCCTTAGAGGGTTACTGTCCAGTGGGGAGAGGGCCAGAGGAGAGAAAGGGATGTAATTCAGGCTTTCCGAGGAGGGAGAGTTGTTCAGACCATTGATGGGGAGCTCCCTGGGATGGAGGCTGTGTGCTAGCCCTCTGCTCAGTGACCAGGCCTGCTACTGCCAGGATAGCCAGAGGGTGTGATGCAGGGTGGTGCTGACCTTTGGAAGGATGGGCAGACACAGGGCTCTTTGCAGGGGTGCCCTGGGAGGGAAGTGTGGCAGGAAAGCAAGGCTTCTGACCCTGCTCTTCACCACCCACCCCCAGCGCCATCTCTTTTATCCTGGACACATGGCTGAAGGAATACTTGGAGGATTTCGATGAGCCCCCATATTTCCCCTGCCTAAAGCTCGTGGTGGAGTATGTGCAGGTGAACATGCCAGGCTCACATCTGGAGCGCCATGCCCAGCTTCTCTTGGCCCAGCTGGATCAAAAGGAGGTCACTGAGCCACAGCCAGAGGGTGAGGAGGACTGGGCATGCTTGCATGTGAGCTTGTGAGGGGGACACGGGAAGACCCCCAGAGGCTGGGGTTGGCCTATAGCGCAGAGTAACCTCAGACCCTCCTCTGGTGGACCATGGTCTGGGAAGACTTTCTGGGGTGGAAATCTTGGGAATGGGCTTCTCTTGATGGCCGTGAGATGTTTTTCATCATCGGAAAGGCATGAGGAAAAGCAGTCATATTGGTGAACATTTCTCTTCTTGCAGCTCCAGAGCCAAGGCCAGGGCCAGTTGTAAAAGTAGCTCAAGATCCATCTTTGCCCCAGGAACTGGCTCCTGCACCATGTTCTGGGGTATATTCTGCTCCTGTATTGGCACCGGAGCTCCACAGCACACCACCTATTATATCGCCAGCTCCAGCACCGGCACCAGATAGAGAGGCAGCTGGAGGGGTGGATTCCCAGCCAGGGTCACCTCCAGAACTGGCTCCTGGATCACTGGCTGATGTCAGTCCTGCTTCTGATGCAACAGCGGAGCTCCATACCACACCAGGTATTTCATCACCAGCGCCTGCACTGGCACCAGATGGAGGGCCAGCTGGAGGGTCAGAGTCTTATCCTGGGCCACCTTCAGAGCTGACTCCTGGACCACTGGCTACTGTCAATCCTGCTCCTGCTCCAATACCAGAGCTCGATGTAGCCCAGGCCCTCCTCCAGCTCCATCACCAGCATCCGATGGACAACTGGATGGAGAGGTGGATTCCCATCCTGGGCTTCTTCCAGAACCGGAACCTGGACCACCAACTCATGTCGATCCTGCTCCTCCTCCAACACAGGAGCTCCGTAGAGCAACAGCTGTTCCATGACCAGCTTCAGCTGTGGCAGCAGAGGAATAGCCCGATGGACGTTCGGATTCTTAACCTGGACCACCTAGAGAGTGAGACACTGGACAACCTGGTGATGGAGGTCCTGGTCCTGAACCGACACCGAAGCTCAATAGAGCATCAGCAGCTCCAGCACTGCCAAGAGATGGAGAGCTGGATTTTTACGCTGGGCGACTTCCAGAACAGAATCCAGGACCAATTCCTGCGTTATATTCTGTCCTTGCAGCAACGTTGGAGCCGGGTACAACAACAGGTCCTCCATCACCAAGTTGAGCAGGCAGAGAGCTTGCTGGAAGATCGGATTCTCTTCCTCGGCCAACACCATAATGGGCTCCTGGACCACCTGGTGGAGTTGATCATGCTCCTGGACTAACACTGGACCTCCATAGAGCACCATCACCAGCTGCATCACTGGTACCAGATGGACAGCTGGCTGGAAGGTCTGATTCTTATCCTGGGCTACATCCAGAACTGCCTCCTGGACCACCGGCTGATGTCATCCCTAGTCCTGCTGCTACAACAACACCAGAGCTCACTGTAGCCCACCACCCTTCATCTCCAGGTCTGGCCTGGGCACCAGGAGAACAGCTGGCTGGATGAGCTGGATTCCAACCCTGCACAACCTCCAGAAATGATTCCTCTATCACCTGCTGATGTTGATCCCGTTCCTGCACCAACACTGGAGCTCCTCAGAGCTCCAGCAGTGGCACTAGACAAAGAGCCAGCTGGAGCATTGGCTTCGTATCCTTGGCCACCTGCAGAACCAGCTTCCATACCACCGGCTGATGTCCATTCTGATCCTGCACCAACACTGGAACTTGTTGGAGCCACAGGTCTTCCTTCTCCAGCTTCATCACCAACAGCAGATGAAGGGCCAGCTGGAGGGGTGGATTTCCATCCTGGGCCACTTCCAACTGCCTCCCAGATGAACAGCTAATATTGATCCAGCTTCTGTTCCAACACTGGAGCCCCATCTCCAGCTCGGTCTGGGGCACCAGAGGCTGAGCTAGTTGCCACACCTCCTCCACAGCAGCTCCTTATTGACAGCCAGGGAACATCCACTCCAGAAGCAGACCCTTACTTCTCCTCACCTCAGTAGGTACTATTTAGTTTTTAGTATTTTTCCAGCTGAATTTATTCTGTATAGTTTATAGTATTTTAACTGGTAGATTTCTCATTAAATAAAGTTTTGTTTTAATAGCCTGTGAGTGTGTAATACAGTGGCTTTATGTACTTTCACCGTCACCAGCGTCTACTTCAGAACATTTTCATCACCACTGTGTTGATTAATGTTATGTGTCAACTTGGGTAGGCCATGATTCTCAGGGTTTTGGCAGACATTATGTAAGCATACTCCATTTTATGATCTGATATGAGCAATCAGTTGGAAGAGGCGTTTCCTTGGGAATGTGGCCTGCAAATGAATACATTTCCTGGGGTATGCAGCCATTAATCTGGCCAATGTGTTTTTCTCCATCCCTGTTTTGAAGGACCACCAGAAGCAGTTTGCCTTCAGCTGGCAAGGTCAGCAGTACACCTTCACTGTCTTATCTCAGAGGTATGTCAACTCTCTAGCCCTGTGTCATAATTTAATTCACAGTGACCTTAATCGCCCTTTCCTTCCATAATATGTCACGCTGGCCCATCACATTGATGACATTCTGCTGAATGGACTTAGTAAGAAAGACATATCAATGACTCTACAGTTATTGGTACAATATTGCTACAGGGTGGGAATTATTCCAAAAAAATTCAGATCTCTTCCACCTCAGTAAACTTTCTAGGGCTCCAGTGGTGTGGTCATGTCAAGATGTTCCTTGTAAAGTCAAGGATAAGTTGATGTATCTGGCCCCTTCTACAACTGAAAAGGAGGCACAACCCCTGCTGTACGTCTTTGTATTTTGGAAGCAACGTACCCCTCATTTGGGTGTGGTACCCCAGCCTATTGATGGATGTTTGCAGCTGTTTCTTCTCATTTTGAGTCGTGCCACATCAGCAAATGAAGGCCGCGAAAGCTTTACTCCATCCACATCATTAAGGTCAAATCTGCTTCGAGGAGTCAGATCTTCACCAGTTATCTTTTGACTGGGGGGGGGGGGGCTCATTTTCCAGCACTATATCAGACAATGTTCTGCTGCTATTCATAAGGGGGGGCTCATTTTCCAGCACTGTATCAATGTTCTGCTGCTATTCATAAGGTTTTCACTGGCTAATGCTTTTCAGAAGTAGACTGCCGGATCCTTCTTCCTACTCCGTCTTAGTCTGGAAGCTCAGCTGAAACCTGTCCTCTGTGGGTGACCTTGCTGGTATCTGAATACTGGTAGCATAGTTTCCAGCATCACAGCAACACACAAGCCCCCACAGTACGACAAATTGAAACACATGTGGGGAAAACATCCATTAATAATTGGAACCTGGAATGTATGAAGTACGAATCTAGGAAAATTGGAAATCGTCAAAAATGAAATGGAACGCACAAACATCAATATACTAGGCATTAGTGAGCTGAAATGGACTGGTATTGGCCATTTTGAACCAGACAATCACATAGTCTATGCTGGGAATGACAACTCGAAGAGGAATAGTGTTTCATTCTTCGTCAAAAAGAACATTTCAAGATCTATCCTGAAGTACAACGCTGTCAGTGATAGGATAATATCCATATGCCTACAAGGAAGACCAGTTAATACGACTATTATTCAAATTTGCGCACCAACCACTAGGGCCAAAGACGAAGAAATAGAAGATTTTTATCAGCTGCTGCAGTCTGAAATTGATCGAACATGAAATCAAGATGCATTATTACTGGCGATTGGAATGCGAAAGTTGGAAACAAGGAAGAAGGATCAGTTTTTGGAAAATATGGCCTTGGTGATAGAAACAATGCCGGAGATCAAATGATAGAATTTTGTAAGACCAACGGCCTCTTCATTCCAAATACTTTCTTTCACCAACATAAACGGTGACTATACACATGGACCTCACCAGATGAAACACACAGAAATCAAATTGACTACATCTGCGGAAAGAGAAGATGGAAAAGCTCAATACCTTCAGTCAGAACAAGGCCAGGGGACGACTGTGAAACAGACCATCGATTGCTCATATGTAAGTTCAAGCTAAAACTGAAGAAAATCAGAGCAAGTGCACGAGAGCTGAAATATAACCTTGAGTATATCCCACCTGAAATGAGAGACCATCTCAAGAATAGATTTGATGCATTGGACACTAGTGACCAAAGACCAGACGAGTTGTGGAATGACATCAAGGACATCAACCATGGAGAAAGCAAGAGGTCACTGAGAAAACAGAAAAGAAAGAAAAGGCCAAGGTGGATGTCAGAGGAGACTCTGAAACTCACTCTTGAGCGTCGAGCAGCTAAAGCAAAAGGAAGAATTGATGAAGTAAAAGAACTGAACAGAAGATTTCAAAGGGGCTCTTGAGAAGACAAAGTAAAGTATTATAAGAACATGTGCAAAGAGCTGGAGATGGAAAACCAAAAGGGAAGAACACGCTCAGCCTTTCTCAAGCTGAAAGAACTGAAGAAAAAATTCAAGCCTCGAGTTGCAACAGTGAAAGATTCCATGGGGAAAATATTAAACGACGCAGGAAGCATCAAAAGAAGATGGAAGGAACACACAGAGTCATTATACCAAAAAGAATTAGGCAATATTCAACTATTTCAAGAGGTGGCATATATCAGGAACCGATGGTACTGAAGGAAGAAGTCCAAGCTGCTCTGAAGTGATTGGCGAAAAACAAGGCTCCAGGAATTGATGGAATATCAATTGAGATGTTTCAACAAACAGATGTAGCACTGGAGGTGCTCACTCGTCTATGCCAAGAAATATGGAAGACAGCTTCCTGGCCAACTGATTGGAAGAGATCCATATTTATGCCTATTCCCAAGAAAGGTGATCCAACCGAATGTGGAAATTATAGAACAATATCATTAATATCACACACAAGCATAATTTTGCTGAAGATCATTCAAAAACAGCTGCAGCAGTACATCAACAGGGAACTGCCAGAAATTCCGGCCGGTTTCAGAAGAGGACGTAGAACCAGGAATATCATTGCTGATGGCAGATGGATCCTGGCTGAAAGCAGAGAATACAAGAAGGATGTTTACCTGTGTTTTATTGACTATGCAAAGGCATTCGACTGTGTGGATCATAACAAATTATGGATAACATTGCGAAGAATGGGAATTCCCGAGCACTTAATTGTGCTCATGAGGAATCTTTACATAGATCAAGAGGCAGTTGTTCAGACAGAACAAGTGGATACTGATTGGTTTAAAGTCAGGAAAGGTGTGTGTCAGGGTTGTATTCTTTCATCATGCCTATTCAATCTGTACACTGCGCTAATAATACTAGAACGTGGACTATATGAAGATGAACAGGGCATCAGGATTGGAGGAAGGCTCATTAACAACCTGCGTAATGCAGATGACACAACCTGGTTTGCTGAAAGTGAAGAGGACTTGAAGCACTTACTAATGAAGATCAAAGACCACAGCCTTCAGTATGGATTGCACCTCAACATAAAGAAAAACAATCCTCAGAACTGGTCCAATGAGCAATATCATGATAAACAGAGAAAAGATTGAAGTTGTCAAGGATTTCATTTTACTTGGATCCACAATCAAAAGCCATGGAAGCAGCGGTCAGGAAATCAAAAGACGCATTGAATTGGGTAAATCTGCTGCAAGGGATGTCTTTCAATTGTTCAAAACCAAAGGTGTCACCTTGAAGACTAAGGTGCGCCTGACCCAAGCCATGGTATTTTCAATCGCATCATATGCATGTGAAAGCTGGACAAAGAATAAGGAAGACCGAAGTAGAATTGATGCCTTCGAATTGTGGCGTTGGTGAAGAATATTGAATATACCGCAGACTGCCAAAAGAATGAACAAATCTGTCTTGGAAGACGTACAGCCAGAATGCTCCTTAGAAGCAAGGATGGCGAGACTGCATCTTACATACTTTGGAGATGTTGTCAGGAGGGATCAGTCCCTGGAGAAGGGCCTCATGCTTGGCAGAGTACAGCGTCAGCAGAAAAGAGGAAGACCCTCAGCAAGGTGGATTGGCACAGTGGCTGCAACAATGAGCTCAAGCATAACAATGATTGTTAAGGATGCTTAGGACCAGGCAGTGTTACGTTCTGTTGTGCATAGGGTTGGTATGAGTTGGAACTGACTCGACAGTGCCTAAGTACAACAACTGCAACAAGGAAGATCAGTTAATGGAACTATTATTCAAATTTACACACCAACCACTAATGACAGAGATGAAGAAATTGAAGATTTTTACCAATTCTGCAGCCTGAAATTGATCAAATATGCAATCAAGATGCATTGGTAATTACTGGTGATTGGAAGGAGACAGTTGGAAACACACATGAAGGATTAAAAAAAAAAATTTGGATTAATAGTTGAAAAATATGGCCTTGGTGATAGAAACTATGTGGGAGATTGCATGGTAGAATTTTGCAAGACCAGTAAACTATTCATTGCAAATACCTTTTCTCAGCAACATAAATGATGACTACACACGTAGACCTTGTCAGATAGAATACAAAGGAATAAAATCGACATATCTGCAATCTACATATGTGGAGACAACTGAGACGTTCAGTATCGTCAGTCAGAACAAGGTTGGGGCTGACTGCAGAGCAGGCCATCAATTACTCATATGCAAGTTCAAGTTGAAGGTGAAGAAAATTAAAACAAGTCCACAAGAGCCAAAGTACAACCTTGAGTATATCCAAACTGAATTTAGAGACCATCTCCAGAACAGATTTGATGCACTGAACACTAATGAATGAAGAGCCGATAAGTTGTAGGATCATGCATAAAGCACATCATACATGAACACAGCAAAAGGTCCTTAAAAAGACACACAAAAAAAAAAAGACCAAAATGGATGTCAGAAGAGACTCTGAAACTTACTCATGAACATCGTGTAGCTAAAGCAAATGGAAGAAATGATGAGTAAAAGAGCTGAACAGAAGATTTCAAATGGCATCCAAGGAGACATAAAGTTTATAATGAAATGTGCAAGACCTGGAGTTAGAAAACCAAAAGGGAAGAATAAGCTCGGCACTTCTCAAGGTGAAAGAATTGAAGAAAAAATTGAAGCCTCAAGGTGCAATATTGAAGCATTCTACAGGTAAAAAACTGAACAAGCAGGTAGCATCGAAAGATGATGGAAGGAATACACAGAGTCGCTGTGCCAAAAATAACTGTCAAAATTCAACCATTTCAGGAGGTAGCATATGAGAAGGAAGATGTCCAAGCTGCACTGAAGGCATTGGTGAAAAACAAGGCTTCAGGAGTTGTGGGGAAATCAATAGAAATGTTTCAACAAGCAGATACAATGCTGGAAGTACCCACTCATTTCTACCAAGAAATTTGGCCACAGCTACCTGGCCAACTGACTGGAAGAGATCCATATTCATGCCCATTCCAAAGAAAGGTGATCCAAGAGAATGCAGAAATTATTGAACAATATCATCAATAGTGTAATAAGTAAAATTTTCCTGAAGATACCTCAAAAATGGTTGCAGCTCTACATTGCCAGGGACCTGCCAGAAATTCAAACTGGATTCAGAAGGGGATGTGGAATGATGTCAGATGGATCTTGGCTGAAAGCAGAAAATACTAGAACAACATTTACCTGTATTTTATTGACTATGCAAAGGCATTAGACTGTGTGGATCACAACAATTTATGGATAACATTGGCAAGAGTGGGCATTCCAGAACACTTAATCGTGCTCATGAGAAACCTGTACATAAAGCAAGAGGCAGTCTTTAGAACAGTACAAGTGGATACTGCATGATTAAAAATCAAGAAAGGTGTGTGTCAGGGTTGTATCCTTTCACCATATTTATTTAATCTGTATGCTAAGTAAATAATCTGAGAAGCTGGACTATACGAAGAAGAACAGGGAATCAGTACTGGAGGAAGACTCATTAACATCCTGTCATATACAGATGACACAACCTTGCTTGCTGAAAGTCAGAGGACTTGAAGCACTTACTGATGAAGACCACAGCCTTTAGTATGATTTATACCTCAACAGGAAGAAAACAAAAATCCTCACAAGTGGACCAATAAGCAACATCACGATAAAGGAAGAGAAGACTGAAGTTGTCAAGGATTTCATTTTACTTGGATCCAGAATCAACGTCTACCGAAGCAGCAGTCAAAAAATCAAAAGATGCATTGCACTGGGAAAATCTGCTGCAAGAGATCTCTTTAAAGTGTTAAAAAGCAAAGATGTCACTTTAAAGTCCTTAAGGACTAGTGTATGCCTGACCCAAGCCATGGTGTTTCCAATCGCTTCATATGTGAAAGCTGGACAATGAATAAGAAAGACCGAAGGAGAATTGATGCCTTTGAATTATGGTGTTGGCGAGGAATATTGAATATACCACAGGCTGCCAGAAGAAGGAATAAATCTGCCTTGGAAGAAATACAGCCAGAACGCTCCTTAGAAGCAAGGATGGCGAGACTTTGTCTCGCTTATTTTGGACATGTTATCAGGAGGGACCAGTCCCTGGAGGACATCATGCTTGGTAAAGTAGAATATCAGGGAGAAAGAGGAAGCCCGTCAATGAGATGGATTGACACAGTGGCTGCAACAGTGGGCTCAAGCATAACAACGATTGTGAGGGTGACACAGGACTGAGCAATGTTCTTTCTGTTTTACCTAGGGTCACTATGAGTCATAATTGACTTGATAGCACCTAACCAAAACACCACCACCTTTTAATCATCATTTCACCCTCTTCCCCTCTCATACCTATTTAAACTATTTTCTCTTCCGCAGTGTTCCATGCTTTCGTGCTTTTTATATGGCCTGTTCCCCAGGCCTGGAATACCCTTGGCTGGCAAACTCTTACTAGTTCTTTGGAATTCAGTTAAGGCATTACTTCTTGTAAAAATTCTTCCCTGATTCCATCAATCAGAAGTGGTGGTCCTATTTGCTTTCTTGCCATGCTGTGTGCCTCACTTGCAATACAACACTTTTTAATCTTGAATTGTGATGGCTTACTTCTCTTCCAAAATGAGCTGAAAGACAGGGCTCATGGAGTGTGTTTGTTGAATGAATGAGATCTGATCCCTCACCTTATGTCTGCTCCTAATTTCCTGTGCTGCCCTCCAAAGGTGACCTGCTTTCCAGCTCCAAATCTGTAACTGTAAAACACAAGGGTTGGTTGGACCACGTGGAAACTCCAGCTCTGTTATCATGCTCTTATACCAGTTTGGAATTTCCAAACATTTTGTTCAGTAAGAACTTTGTCCATTTATATTTTGTTTATTACATGTATACAACATGATGTTTCCTTACATAAGCCATTCTCTTTCCTTTGTGGCTAAGCTTGCTTATTGTGAACTCTCCTTCTAAAAAATAAACTTCTTGGGAGTGGTTCAAGGAGTTTTGACTGTATTCATAACGTTTTCTTTCATGAGTTGAAGGGGGGGGCTATAGAAGGCTATATCATATATTACCTACACATTCCTTAAGTCTGAAATATTTTTTTAAAAAGTAACAACCTATAGAGACCATGAAGAAAATCATTTTATCTAAGCTGTGCCTTGTGTGTTAGGTTAAATCTAAATCTGTACAGGATTACACTGGATGACAAAAAAAAAGAAAAAAAAGCAACAGTTATTAAAACACAACTAAAACTCTTTGGTGTCAAGTTGATTCTGACTCATAGAAACCCTACAGGATAGAGCAGAACTGCCCTATAGAGTTTCCAAGGAGCTCCTGGTGGATTTGAACTGCAGACCTTTTGGTCAGCGGTCATAGCACTTAACCTCTATGCCACCAGCATTTCCAAAAGACAGACACATAGGTATAAAATGTTACAGAGGGTAAATTTTGGGATAACCTGTGAGTCTTTGTGAATGAAATCAATTGCATTTAGAGAAGCTGTTTATTGCTAGAGAGATAAAAGTGTAATTAGCAATTATAAAGGAGTCTACAGAGGTTTTGCTCACAACAGACCAATGGGCGGATTTCTGGGGACTTGGCAAATTGGTGGGGTGTTTATATCTTATCTCTTTCTTTTCTTTTCAAATATACCCCAATCTCTTGTTCAGCAATTTCTGGGGGGGAAGAAAAGTGCTTGCGATCACTCGGGATTTATATCACATCCTAACATAGCCATTTCCGGAGCTAGAATACTCGAGTTATGTATGTGAGGCAAGTAGACCGAAAAACAGAAAATGAATGAGGGCCTGGATGTCTTTTTACAAATTCATATCCTCAGGTAAGCATCTCTTTGCTTCCTGTTGCCTCTCTTTATAATGTTGACACTGATAAAGAGAAAAACAATTTTTTTTCCTAGTTAAAAGTTCATATTATTCATGCTAGTTAAATATCAGTGAAACCTGTCCTTATTTTACCCAGTAGATAGAGCTACAAGTTTACAAGGCAAAAAACATTCTTCCCCCATTTGGATGCTGTGAAATATATTTTTTAAAGCGTCAGAGCTAGAAAGAAGCTAGTCTGAAGGCTCACGCATTGGGCTTCCTTATTTTTGGTGGCACAAATAAAGTCACTTTAGAAAAAGATGGCTGTTGTTAGCAGAGCGTTCTGAGGGGACCTCACTAATTGAGTTAAATACTGAGTCAAGCTCCACTGCATTACACATCATTCCACAGAAAAACTCTGGGCAACAACAGCATCCGGATGCCTGATTAAAAAAAAAAAATAATAATAATGACAGAACTTCATACAATCCCAGTAAAGAGAACTGAGAATCTCCTGGAGTTTTATTAAATGGAATGGCCCTCCTTTATTTAGCCAGCATGGCAAACTAATAGCATAGGTCTTTTACTTGAGGGCTTGCCTATGTGTGGATGCTTTCTATCAGGAGGTCCAGTTTGGACTCCCATTTAACCAATACTGACTTCAGGATCGTTACATGAGAGAGGTAACAAGAGGCTCTGGGGTGGGTCTTGGGAATCTGCATTTTAACAAGTACCCCTGGTGACTCTGTTACACACTTTGGGAAAAGCCTCAGAGAATAACTGTTACTGATATTCAACCAGGAATTTGCTTTTGGTAAGAGGGGCGTAGAAGAAGTGAAGATATCACTAGAGAGCTGGTCAGCTTGGCATGCTTAACAAAGATAACAGGTTCTTTTTGAAATATTTAGCTAATCAACTGGAATGAAACTGAGTTATGGACCTGGCGTTTCAATTTGTACCGCTGAATTGTCCTTGGTGTATTTATTTCCTATGAGTTATTTTTGGCCTTTCTTATCTATTCTCACATATTGTGTGCAAAATGCCCTGTTTTCACAGTCTTAATGTCATTAGTGTTCTGTGTTGCAGAGCTGACTTTTCCTTGTGAAAGAATGACTCCATTGATCTAGGAACTTATGCAGGTGTTCTCACACATGCTGGATAGCAAATCACCTGCGGAGCTTTTTAAACCTATAGCTACACAGGTTCCACGCCTCACCCCAATCAGAATCTCTGGGCACAGGGGCCCAAAATCTATACCCTTAAAAACCTTTACTGTACAGCCACGCTTGAGAACCACTGATGTAATGATAAACCCCAGATCAAACCCATTGCCATTGAGTTGATTGTGACTGATAGCGATCCTATACGACAGAGTAGAACTGCCCCATAGGGTTCCCAAGGTTGTAACCTTCACAGAAGCAGGTCACCACATCTTTCTCCCGTGAAATGGCTGGTGGATATAAACCACTAACCTTTTGGTTAACAGCTGACCACTTTACCACTGAGCCACCAGGACTCCTCCAGTTTAATGCTAAAACCAACCCAAACCAAACGCATTGCCATCAAGTTGATTCCGACTCATAGCGACCTTAGAAGACAGCAAAGGAGATTTTCTTTGAGACTTCAAATGTGTTTTTCTTGCTTGGACATCTGTTTATTCCTGCTATAACCAGAACCGGTGCTATACTTGATTTAATGTGCTCCCAGACACTCTGAATTTTGTGGTATGCGTGCCCTGATACTGAGCAATGTGATGAACAATGTCCAAGTTTACTCACTGGGCTTCACTTCTAGCACTAAGACACACTGACAAGGATGAAGTTCTCTCTAAGTGGCAGTTTAGTCCCCTTGATGAATAGTGAGAGAGAACTGCTTGAAGCAATGTGGTGGAATATCACACCACCTGGTCTGAAGGCTTTAGAGAATTTAGCACTTAGACTCTTGAGCCACATCAGTACAACACTGGGTAATAAGAGCTTGGCTATGCTGAACCACAAAGCTTCTAGATGGCCACTCTGTACACTAAGTTCAGGTCAAGTTTGAGAGATGTTAGAGGCAATGGGCTTCTTGACGTCCTGACTCTGGAATTACAGAAGAGCATCTGGGAAAATTTTTAAGACTTCTAAGGCAGGTTTGCTATGGCTGCTAACCAAAAGGCCAGCAGTTCGAATCCACCAGGTGCTCCTTGGAAACTCCACAGGGCAGTCCTACCCTGTCCTGTAGGGTCGCTATGAATCGGAATGGACTCAACGGCAGTGGGTTTTAAGGCAGGTTAGTGTACAACCACTCTAGCTTACACTGCAAGCATCAGGTCCCTGCATGTTTTTCCTATACTCCAAGTGCCCTTCCTGAACTTGCCCTTGTAGTTGTAGGACACACTGTAAATTACATAAAGTAGGGGGGACTTTATGCCAGAGTCTGGCCCAGCTGCCACTCAGAAACACATGCCCAATATTTCAGAACACAGTCCTGTTATTTCCAAGGATCACACAGTCTCCATTTCTACTTTCCATACCCCAACCCCAAGTTGGCATAGGTTGTTGTCCCTTAGTCTAAGAGTGGGTGGTGTGGGAATTAAACAGAGCACAGTGGTGAAAGGTCAGGGGTTCCAATCCACCAGCTGCTCCTGGGACAAAGCAGTCTGCTTCCCTCAAGATTTACAACCTTGGAAACCCTATGGGGCAGTTCTACTCTGTCCTGTAGGGTCCTATGAGTCCAAATCGAGACCACAGCAGTGGGTTTGGTTAGCGGGTTTTTTCCCTCAGCAGGTGCCCAAACCATGAGCGTCACCAGGACACCCCGTGCTTAGTCAGTCACTGGAATGCTCTGCATCACTGGAGGAAGAGGTCTCAAAACTTGAAAATAACATGGGGCAGGTGTAAAACTGACACTTTCTGACAGATTTCCTTAAAATCTTGCTCCTCGAGGGTGGTCCTCGGGCCAGGCGCATCATCACCACGACCTGGGAGCTAGTTAGAAAGGTGGACTCTCAGGTCCCTACCCCAAACTTACTGCATCGGAATCCGCATTTTAACAAGGTACCCAGGTGATGACTATTATTAGGATTTTAGAAACTAAAAGATGTAGCAAATGATCAATCAATCAGTCCCCGAACACGGATCCTCAGTCTTTTGCGCACGTCTCACACCCTCTCTGCACTGTAGCAGCTGAGCCCCCAGGGACTTGGGAGCAGGCGGCCGAGGGCTATTTTGTGATTGGCTGCTGTGGCCACGTGACTGCCGCTGGGCCTCCCGTGCGAGCGGATCGGCTCGCGGCCGCTGACCGACAGGGCCGGGGCGGGCCAGAGCCTGGTCGGAGGGTCTGGCGCCTGGACCGGAGGGGCGAACGGGCGAGAGCCTAGTGCGCCTGCGGGAGCGGCAGGTTTTTGTTTTTTTTTTTTCCCCAGAGCCGTCGGAGGAAGCCGGAGCGTTTCTTCCGAGGTGAGCGACGCCGCGGGGCTGCCAGTCGCATCGCACGTTGGCCGGTCGGGGCGAGCGGGATGGGCGGGGCGGGGCGGGGTGAGCGGGATGGGCCTGGCGGGGCGGGCGGGGGTTCCCACGCCCCTCCACCACCCCGGGATCCCCGATTCTGAGGTGGACGCAGACCCTCTTCCCTGGTGCGGGCGGGGTGGGGGCGGCGTGACCCGGAGACCGAGCCCGAGTGCCGCCCGGAGAAGCTTCTCTGGCCGCTCGACCTGCAGGCGAGCCCTCGGCCCAGGTTCCCCGCAGTTGGGCGCTCTGAGTGGGCTGCAGGGCCCAGGTTCCCCTCAGTTGGGCGCTCTGAGTGGGCTGCAGGGCCCAGGTTCCCCTCAGTTGGGCGCTCTGAGTGGGCTGAAGGGCCCATGTTCACCGCAGTTGGGCGCTCTGAGTGGGCTGAAGGGCCCCGGTTCCCCGCAGTTGGGCGCTCTGAGTGGGCTGAAGGGCCCAGGTTCACCGCACTTGGGCGCTCTGAGTGGGCTGAAGGGACGCAGAGATTCGTTACAGGGGTAAAAATGTTCTAAGCAGCTGGGCGCTGGTGGAGCAGATCTAAATGAGACGCTTAACTGCTGACTGGTAAATTGTGAGGAAGGAAATGCGTGCAGTGAACTGCGGACTAGGTCAGCACACTGAGATTCTTGTTCAAGAAGACAGGATTTTGTGTGTGTGTGTGTGTGTGTGTGTGGGGTGGGGGGTCGCTGTGAACTGAGGCTTTTCTGGGGCTGTTCAAGAGGGAAATTAGTTATTTTCTGCATGTTACTGGGCTGTAGGGTGAAGGCAAGGTCTAAATTAAGCCTCTTCAGACTTTCTCAGTTCTTTGAAAAGGGTGTGTTTGAAGAAGACCATTTGGCTGGCAGAAGAGGGATGTGTGGGGAGGGAATATCTCCTGTAAACCACGCTTTGAAAAGGGGAGGTGCCTGCAGGAGTTTAAGAGCAGATTAAAACTGCAGGGTATCCCCTACCTCTCTTCTCCATTTCTGCAGACCTGCAATAGGAAGGGCATAGTGTACATCCTTACAGTGAAACATAAAAAGTCCCTTCAGTTTTCCAGTGGTTAACTAGTGTTAATTTTACTGTATTCTGGCGTTTGAATGTAATTCACTTAGAATTTATTCTGGCATGAGATTGACAAAGATTTATATTTACCTGATTCCTTGGAGACACCCTGATACCTTTTCCAAGCCCTTTTATTCCTCTTCTCCCTACAAATTTGTTTCTTTAGGAAACACTGATTTTCAAACATGTAAGTCATACTCCAGAGATGGTTTATCCAATAAGCAAGGTACACACGGGTTTACTTGTGCCTACCTACTAATCTGTAGTCAAAATTTTCCCTGTTTTTCACCACATCAAAGGTGTGATGAAACCCCCGTGAAATTGTTCACTACTGATTAGTGAGTAAACACAATTAACCCTGTTGTACACCTTGCTTCCTGGCTAATCCACCCTTGCATACTGGCAAAATGTCTATACTTGATAGGCAATCAATTAGCTTGGCAAGTTAAAAAAAAAAAATTGAAGAGGGAGCACTTGGATCTGTTAGAGAGATGAGAACTCTGAGGTGAATGGAAGTAAAAGAAGTTGCTGCGAAGCTCAAGCTCGCTGGGAACAACTGTCCCTAGTAAAGTGAAATATAGGTTGTCGGCTAATAGTTTGGAACACAAAGCAAATTATTGGTAATAACTTCAAATTTTGTCTAAAATTTTTGAGTTGGTGATGGTGAGGGAAGGAATTCTGAAGGTTGAGAGAGGTGGTATAACTTGAAAGAGTATATGCTTTTAGATCTAAAAAAAAAAAAAATGTCATTTTTGTCATGCAGGGAGTCCCCGGATTAAGAAGGAGCTCCGTTCCTAAATCTGTGTTTAAGTTGAATTTGTATATAAGCCGGAACAGTTAGGTACAGTTTGTATCTAATGTTAGTTAACCAGATGTTTGTCTTAGCACGTAGTGTTCCTTTTGTAGACATAAAAAGCATTATAGAATCATTTCCAGATACACTCAAATATCTTTAACATGATAATATGGTGATAATAACAGTGTTTTAATGCTCTTTGCAAAGTAGCACCTGTTTATTATTACGAGCCATTGTATATACCTCAAATTTTTAATATAAATAGGCTTTATGGGGATTGGTTTGTAACTACGGGTTGCATGTTAGTGGGACGTTTGTAACTGGGGACTGCCTGTGAAAACTACACAAAGGGCGTGCAGTTCTTACGTTCACCTGTGGAAGGGGCTGTGAAAAGGTTGAAAAACACTGATCAGGTTAAGCAAGGGAAACCAGGAAGATTGGCAGGCTGAGTGCATCTTGAGGGACGCAGCATGTATTAGTGACCTATAGCACAAGAGTTTACTCTCTGAATCAATGAAAGCTCACTAGTGTTACTTTGAAAACAATAACAAAATCATTTCCTTCCTGTCCTTTCTGTCCCCTGGGTTAGGCATGGGGAGGATGGAGAGTGAATGAAAAATTAGAGTCTGACCTGCATGCCTAAGCAGTAGTATCCCTTGAGAAGGATCTGTGTCACATTGTGTACATGTAAGAGCCTTCACATTGGGAGGGGTCTGAGCACCTTCCTTAGGATGTAAGGTAGAGCTAGATAACACAGCTACAGGTGGGGGCTGAGAGTGCTGTTATCTGATACTGAAGCAGTGGGGAAAAAGGCGAGCCAGGAAATGTTGAATTCAGTGAGGCTCTTGCATTTGCAAGATTGAGGAGGCATTTCCAGGCAGAAGTGCCTCATCGTTGGCCAGCCTGGCTTTGCTTTGCATGGCTTCCAGACGACCTGCCAGTCACAGTGGAGGCTCCTGTGGAGGTTACACATCTCAGATGGTAGCTTATGCTTATGATGTGCTCTAGAAAAGAAAGGCTCCCAAGGACAGAAATCTAGGCTGCCATTCCTGTCACCCATGGGCTTCCAGAAAGCAGATTGTGCCCTCCCTACCAGCAGGTGGCACTGCTGTCTCTGGGAATTCCTGGAGGAGGTGAAATAATGGAGCTGGCAAACCAGCAGTGTGTAGCCTCTAGTCTACAGGATCTTGAGAGGCTTTGTGAGATCTCAGTGAAAGAGAAGCTCAAAGAAAATAGTTGTGAAAGCCAAATTGTTTACGTAAGGTTGAAATAATG
>NW_026975619.1:0-26651 GCF_030014295.1 Loxodonta africana
CATAGAGAGATAAGCCGGTTATTTGCATAGAATGTTAGGAGCGGAATTAGTAGTCTCCGGAGAGGCTGCCACTTGTCAGCGAGCTTCACCTGGCCAGGTCCCACGGTGATGTCAAGCTTCACCTGGCCAGGTCCGCCCGTGATGTAGCTCCCCAATCAATCACTGCTCTCTAGACCTTCCAGATAGACTCCCAGAACTTCTCTCCCCATGGGCAAGCAGTAGAGCCAGAGGCCTTCCCCCTTTGCTCTTTGGTCTCTAGGCCCTCTGTCAGGCACTCCAAGGTGTGAAGTGACAAGGGGGAGAAGGAAGAGATTTCAGAGAACGAAGACAAGCAGAGAGAGACAGAGAGAGGCAAGAGATGCTGAGTGGGGATGCCTTGCCTACTGATATCCTCAGGAAAGTGGGAAAGAGGTACCTGGCGTGCTCTGCCAATGCCCTGAAGCAGTCCGCACCAGGGGCTCCCTTGTGCCTGCGTAGCCTTTCCCGGGGCGTGCTCAAATCCTGTGGCCACTAGGGGTCATAGGTCACAATGGAGGGCCCTGTGTCATCTGCCTGGCGGGCCGGATCTCTGCCATTGGCTCAGTCTTGTCACCAGGCCCATCCCAAGCTCCGCCCACTCTTGTGGTGGGGGGACTGTCTCTATGGTGATGGCAAAGAAGCCTCAGCCCCGCCCACCTGGCCTTGACTTCACCTACCTGGCCCTCTGACCCTCACTCAGACCTCTGTGTTGATAAAAATCAATGTCCGCCAGTGCCCAGGTGTCAGCATCTGGGATAAAGGATTCGGGACCTTGCCTGGGGCAGAAGGCAGCCTAGGTCAGCGGGTAGCTGGAAGTCTAGTGACTTGTGACGCTGCTGCCAGTGACAAATGGTGACTCCCACACTCACATATCCCCTGGTGGCAGAATGCTAGTGATGGGTGGAGAAACATCGCTCCGGAGCACACGTTTAATGGGGCACCAGCCAAAGCAAAGGCCAGGGCCAGTAGTGGACGTCGTGGAGCTGAATGGCGAGCCAGTGAAGGGCCCAAGGATCCCTCCTGTATGTGGCGAACAGGTCATCCGTGTCCCCACGTCCATCAACCATTGGACTGCTGGGGCCCAGGCTGCCAGGATTTCGGCCTTGCCTTCGGAGCCCGGCCACATAGGCAGCCTTGCACCGGAGGCGGGGACGTGTAGACAGCAAAAATTTGGAAACTGGCAGTGTTTCCTCGATTTCCCTGGCATGGGCCTCTTTGAGCGGCTTGCTTTTTTTCCTGGTAGGATAGGGCCCTGACGGAGAAAGGCAGGATTACGTGTGCAGGAAAGGTGTGTGTTGAGAGGGTGACGACGTTGAGACCACGTTGGGATCTTTAGTCCCAGGAAAGGCCCCTGGCGGGTGTGGGTCAATGTTCTCTACCCATCCCCCTTGGCGGGGGGAGGTTTTCACCATACAAAGCAGCAGCGCAATTATTCGTCGCCGGAGAGGTTGCATCTGCCCACAAGCTCCCCCTGGCCAGGGTCCGCCCCTACTGTATTGCGCGTGTCAGTCAACAGAAGCTAAGACCTTCCAGAGAGACTACCTGCTATTCTGTCCCCACGGGGAAGCAGTACAGCCAGAAGCCTCCCCCGTTCCATCTCTAGGCTCTCTCTCAGGCCCCTCATACTTGTGATGTGTCTCAGGGGTAGAATGAAGAGATTCCTCTGAGTGAACACATACGTGAGAGGCCACAGATGCTGAGGAAGGGCGCCTTGCCTAGTGATATCCTAGCGTAAGTGGAAAAGAGGTACCTGCCTGCTGTCCCAGTGTGTCGAACGTGTTCACATCAGGGGTTGCCTACTGTGAAGTTATTCCCTGGGTGCCCTGGATTTTGTGGCCAAAGACGCAAGGGGCCGTTGTCTGTCCATGGGTAAAATGGAGGGCTCTGCGGAACTGGCCGGTTAGGCTGGACCTCTCCTATTGGCTGAGTGTTTGTGACTCGTCCCCGTCAGAAGTTCCGCCCAGCCTTCCGGTGGCTGTCAGCATGGTGATTGGGAAAGAAACCTTAGGCCCCACACTCAGCCCTCACCTGGCCTACCTGGCCTCTTTCCCCTCATCTAGACCGGTGTGTGGATGAAAGAAAGGATGTCGGCCAGTGAGCACGTGTCCTGATTTCCTTGGAAGGATTAGGTTCCTTGCCTGGGCAGAAGACAGCCAAGGTCAGCCTGAGCCTAGACACCTAGTGACCTGTGACACTGCAGCCAGTGATAGATGTTGATGTCCACGCTCAGGTATCCGCAGGTGGCGGATTCAGTGTGGTGGGAAGAGAAGTGGAAGTAGAGATGACACACTCACGAGGGCACAGGCCAAAGGTCAGGGAAAATAGCTGAGGTCGTGGAGCTCTAGCGGAGCCAGTCTAGGGCCCAGGCCTCCCTGCTGTACGAGGCAAAGAGGTGTTCCATATGCCGCCATCCGTAGACTGTGGACGGCTGGGGCCCTGGATGCCCGGATTTCGTCCTTGTCTACCGAGAAGTGACGCACATGCAGTGTGCCACCGGAGGCTGTGGAGCAGCAGAGGGCAAAATCTTGAAAATGGGGGCTTCAGTTGACTTGGCCTGTGCTCTCCTTTGGCTGAGTGACATCGTGTGTTTCCTAGCAGGTGAAGACATTCGTGGAGAGAGGCGGTTTCCATGCGTGCAGGCAAAGTGTGTGCTGAGATAATGAGTTCCTGGAGACCAGGGTGGACTCTTCAGACCCAGAATAGGCCTCTGGCAGGTATGTGTCAATGTTTTCTGCCCCTGGCACTCAGCCGGTTATTTGCATAGAATGTTAGGAGCGGAATTAGTAGTCTCCGGAGAGGCTGCCACTTGTCAGCGAGCTTCACCTGGCCAGGTCCCACGGTGATGTCAAGCTTCACCTGGCCAGGTCCGCCCGTGATGTAGCTCCCCAATCAATCACTACTCTCTAGACCTTCCAGATAGACTCCCAGAACTTCTCTCCCCATGGGCAAGCAGTAGAGCCAGAGGCCTTCCCCCTTTGCTCTTTGGTCTCTAGGCCCTCTGTCAGGCACTCCAAGGTGTGAAGTGACAAGGGGGAGAAGGAAGAGATTTCAGAGAACGAAGACAAGCAGAGAGAGACAGAGAGAGGCAAGAGATGCTGAGTGGGGATGCCTTGCCTACTGATATCCTCAGGAAAGTGGGAAAGAGGTACCTGGCGTGCTCTGCCAATGCCCTGAAGCAGTCCGCACCAGGGGCTCCCTTGTGCCTGCGTAGCCTTTCCCGGGGGGTGCTCAAATCCTGTGGCCACTAGGGGTCATAGGTCACAATGGAGGGCCCTGTGTCATCTGCCTGGCGGGCCGGATCTCTGCCATTGGCTCAGTCTTGTCACCAGGCCCATCCCAAGCTCCGCCCACTCTTGCGGTGGGGGGACTGTCTCTATGGTGATGGCAAAGAAGCCTCAGCCCCGCCCACCTGGCCTTCACTTCACCTACCTGGCCCTCTGACCCTCACTCAGACCTCTGTGTTGATAAAAATCAATGTCCGCCAGTGCCCAGGTGTCAGCATCTGGGATAAAGGATTCGGGACCTTGCCTGGGGCAGAAGGCAGCCTAGGTCAGCGGGTAGCTGGAAGTCTAGTGACTTGTGACGCTGCTGCCAGTGACAAATGGTGACTCCCACACTCACATATCCCCTGGTGGCAGAACGCTACTGATGGGTGGAGAAACATCGCTCCGGAGCACACGTTTAATGGGGCACCAGCCAAAGCAAAGGCCAGGGCCAGTAGTGGACGTCGTGGAGCTGAATGGCGAGCCAGTGAAGGGCCCAAGGATCCCTCCTGTATGTGGCGAACAGGTCATCCGTGTCCCCACGTCCATCAACCATTGCACTGCTGGGGCCCAGGCTGCCAGGATTTCGGCCTTGCCTTCGGAGCCCGGCCACATAGGCAGCCTTGCACCGGAGGCGGGGACGTGTAGACAGCAAAAATTTGGAAACTGGCAGTGTTTCCTCGATTTCCCTGGCATCGGCCTCTTTGAGCGGCTTGCTTTTTTTCCTGGTAGGATAGGGCCCTGACGGAGAAAGGCAGGATTACGTGTGCAGGAAAGGTGTGTGTTGAGAGGGTGACGACGTTGAGACCACGTTGGGATCTTTAGTCCCAGGAAAGGCCCCTGGCGGGTGTGGGTCAATGTTCTCTACCCATCCCCCTTGGCGGGGGGAGGTTTTCACCATACAAAGCAGCAGCACAATTATTCGTCGCCGGAGAGGTTGCATCTGCCCACAAGCTCCCCCTGGCCAGGGTCCGCCCCTACTGTATTGCGCGTGTCAGTCAACAGAAGCTAAGACCTTCCAGAGAGACTACCTGCTATTCTGTCCCCACGGGGAAGCAGTACAGCCAGAAGCCTCCCCCGTTCCATCTCTAGGCTCTCTCTCAGGCCCCTCATACTTGTGATGTGTCTCAGGGGTAGAATGAAGAGATTCCTCTGAGTGAACACATACGTGAGAGGCCACAGATGCTGAGGAAGGGCGCCTTGCCTAGTGATATCCTAGCGTAAGTGGAAAAGAGGTACCTGCCTGCTGTCCCAGTGTGTCGAACGTGTTCACATCAGGGGTTGCCTACTGTGAAGTTATTCCCTGGGTGCCCTGGATTTTGTGGCCAAAGACGCAAGGGGCCGTTGTCTGTCCATGGGTAAAATGGAGGGCTCTGCGGAACTGGCCGGTTAGGCTGGACCTCTCCTATTGGCTGAGTGTTTGTGACTCGTCCCCGTCCGAAGTTCCGCCCAGCCTTCCGGTGGCTGTCACCATGGTGATTGGGAAAGAAGCCTTAGGCCCCACACTCAGCCCTCACCTTGCCTACCTGGCCTCATTACCCTCATCTAGACCGCTGTGTGGATGAAAGAAAGGATGTCGGCCAGTGAGCACGTGTCCTGATTTCCTTGGAAGGATTAGGTTCCTTGCCTGGGCAGAAGACAGCCAAGGTCAGCCTGAGCCTAGACACATAGTGACCTGTGACACTGCAGCCAGTGATAGATGTTGATGTCCACGCTCAGGTATCCGCAGGTGGCGGATTCAGTGTGGTGGGAAGAGAAGTGGAAGTGGAGATGACACACTCACGAGGGCACGGGCCAAAGGTCAGGGAAAATAGCTGAGGTCGTGGAGCTCTAGCGGAGCCAGTCTAGGGCCCAGGCCTCCCTGCTGTACGAGGCAAAGAGGTGTTCCATATGCCGCCATCCGTAGACTGTGGACGGCTGGGGCCCTGGATGCCCGGATTTCGTCCTTGTCTACCGAGAAGTGACGCACATGCAGTGTGCCACCGGAGGCTGTGGAGCAGCAGAGGGCAAAATCTTGAAAATGGGGGCTTCAGTTGACTTGGCCTGTGCTCTCCTTTGGCTGAGTGACATCGTGTGTTTCCTAGCAGGTGAAGACATTCGTGGAGAGAGGCGGTTTCCATGCGTGCAGGGAAAGTGTGTGCTGAGATAATGAGTTCCTGGAGACCAGGGTGGACTCTTCAGACCCAGAATAGGCCTCTGGCAGGTATGTGTCAATGTTTTCTGCCCATGGCACTCAGCCGGTTATTTGCATAGAATGTTAGGAGCGGAATTAGTAGTCTCCGGAGAGGCTGCCCCTTGTCAGCGAGCTTAACCTGGCCAGGTCCGCCCATGATGTAGCTCCCCAATCAATCACTGCTCTCTAGACCTTCCAGATAGACTCCCAGAACTTCTCTAACCATGGGCAAGCAGTAGAGCCAGAGGGCTTCCCCCTTTGCTCTTTCGTCTCTAGGCCCTCTGTCAGGCACTCCAAGGTATGAAGTGACAAGGGGGAGAAGGAAGAGATTTCAGAGAACGAAGACAAGCAGAGAGAGAGAGAGAGAGGCAAGAGATGCTGAGTGGGGATGCCTTGCCTACTGATATCCTCAGGAAAGTGGGAAAGAGGTACCTGGCGTGCTCTGCCAATGCCCTGAAGCAGTCCGCTCCAGGGGCTCCCTTGTGCCTGCGTAGCCTTTCCTGGGGCGTGCTCAAATCCTGTGGCCACTAGGGGTCATAGGTCACAATGGAGGGCCCTGTGTCATCTGCCTGGCGGGCCGGATCTCTGCCATTGGCTCAGTCTTGTCACCAGGCCCATCCCAAGCTCCGCCCACTCTTGCGGTGGGGGGACTGTCTCTATGGTGATGGCAAAGAAGCCTCAGCCCCGCCCACCTGGCCTTCACTTCACCTACCTGGCCCTCTGACCCTCACTCAGACCTCTGTGTTGATAAAAATCAATGTCCGCCAGTGCCCAGGTGTCAGCATCTGGGATAAAGGATTCGGGACCTTGCCTGGGGCAGAAGGCAGCCTAGGTCAGCGGGTAGCTGGAAGTCTAGTGACTTGTGACGCTGCTGCCAGTGACAAATGGTGACTCCCACACTCACATATCCCCTGGTGGCAGAACGCTAGTGATGGGTGGAGAAACATCGCTCCGGAGCACACGTTTAATGGGGCACCAGCCAAAGCAAAGGCCAGGGCCAGTAGTGGACGTCGTGGAGCTGAATGGCGAGCCAGTGAAGGGCCCAAGGATCCCTCCTGTATGTGGCGAACAGGTCATCTGTGTCCCCACGTCCATCAACCATTGCACTGCTGGGGCCCAGGCTGCCAGGATTTCGGCCTTGCCTTCGGAGCCCGGCCACATAGGCAGCCTTGCACCGGAGGCGGGGACGTGTAGACAGCAAAAATTTGGAAACTGGCAGTGTTTCCTCGATTTCCCTGGCATCGGCCTTTTAGAGCGGCTTGCTTTTTTTCCTGGTAGGATAGGGCCCTGACGGAGAAAGGCAGGATTACGTGTGCAGGAAAGGTGTGTGTTGAGAGGGTGACGACGTTGAGACCACGTTGGGATCTTTAGTCCCAGGAAAGGCCCCTGGCGGGTGTGGGTCAATGTTCTCTACCCATCCCCCTTGGCGGGGGGAGGTTTTCACCATACAAAGCAGCAGCGCAATTATTCGTCGCCGGAGAGGTTGCATCTGCCCACAAGCTCCCCCTGGCCAGGGTCCGCCCCTACTGTATTGCGCGTGTCAGTCAACAGAAGCTAAGACCTTCCAGAGAGACTACCTGCTATTCTGTCCCCACGGGGAAGCAGTACAGCCAGAAGCCTCCCCCGTTCCATCTCTAGGCTCTCTCTCAGGCCCCTCATACTTGTGATGTGTCTCAGGGGTAGAATGAAGAGATTCCTCTGAGTGAACACATACGTGAGAGGCCACAGATGCTGAGGAAGGGCGCCTTGCCTAGTGATATCCTAGCGTAAGTGGAAAAGAGGTACCTGCCTGCTGTCCCAGTGTGTCGAACGTGTTCACATCAGGGGTTGCCTACTGTGAAGTTATTCCCTGGGTGCCCTGGATTTTGTGGCCAAAGACGCAAGGGGCCGTTGTCTGTCCATGGGTAAAATGGAGGGCTCTGCGGAACTGGCCGGTTAGGCTGGACCTCTCCTATTGGCTGAGTGTTTGTGACTCGTCCCCGTCCGAAGTTCCGCCCAGCCTTCCGGTGGCTGTCAGCATGGTGATTGGGAAAGAAACCTTAGGCCCCACACTCAGCCCTCACCTGGCCTACCTGGCCTCTTTCCCCTCATCTAGACCGCTGTGTGGATGAAAGAAAGGATGTCGGCCAGTGAGCACGTGTCCTGATTTCCTTGGAAGGATTAGGTTCCTTGCCTGGGCAGAAGACAGCCAAGGTCAGCCTGAGCCTAGACACCTAGTGACCTGTGACACTGCAGCCAGTGATAGATGTTGATGTCCACGCTCAGGTATCCGCAGGTGGCGGATTCAGTGTGGTGGGAAGAGAAGTGGAAGTAGAGATGACACACTCACGAGGGCACGGTCCAAAGGTCAGGGAAAATAGCTGAGGTCGTGGAGCTCTAGCGGAGCCAGTCTAGGGCCCAGGTCTCCCTGCTGTACGAGGCAAAGAGGTGATCCATATGCCGCCATCCGTAGATTCTGGACGGCTGGGGCCCTGGATGCCCGGATTTCGGCCTCGTCTACCGAGAAGTGACGCACATGCAGTGTGCCACCGGAGGCTGTGGAGCAGCAGAGGGCAAAATCTTGAAAATGGGGGCTTCAGTTGACTTGGCCTGTGCTCTCCTTTGGCTGAGTGACATCGTGTGTTTCCTAGCAGGTGAAGACATTCGTGGAGAGAGGCGGTTTCCATGCGTGCAGGCAAAGTGTGTGCTGAGATGATGAGTTGCAGGGGAGACCAGGGTGGACTCTCCAGACCCAGAATAGGCCTCTGGCAGGTATGTGTCAATGTTTTCTGCCCATGGCACTCAGCCGGTTATTTGCATAGAATGTTAGGAGCGGAATTAGTAGTCTCCGGAGAGGCTGCCACTTGTCAGCGAGCTTCACCTGGCCAGGTCCCACGGTGATGTCAAGCTTCACCTGGCCAGGTCCGCCCGTGATGTAGCTCCCCAATCAATCACTACTCTCTAGACCTTCCAGATAGACTCCCAGAACTTCTCTCCCCATGGGCAAGCAGTAGAGCCAGAGGCCTTCCCCCTTTGCTCTTTGGTCTCTAGGCCCTCTGTCAGGCACTCCAAGGTGTGAAGTGACAAGGGGGAGAAGGAAGAGATTTCAGAGAACGAAGACAAGCAGAGAGAGAGAGAGAGAGAGGCAAGAGATGCTGAGTGGGGATGCCTTGCCTACTGATATCCTCAGGAAAGTGGGAAAGAGGTACCTGGCGTGCTCTGCCAATGCCCTGAAGCAGTCCGCACCAGGGGCTCCCTTGTGCCTGCGTAGCCTTTCCCGGGGCGTGCTCAAATCCTGTGGCCACTAGGGGTCATAGGTCACAATGGAGGGCCCTGTGTCATCTGCCTGGCGGGCCGGATCTCTGCCATTGGCTCAGTCTTGTCACCAGGCCCATCCCAAGCTCCGCCCACTCTTGCGGTGGGGGGACTGTCTCTATGGTGATGGCAAAGAAGCCTCAGCCCCGCCCACCTGGCCTTCACTTCACCTACCTGGCCCTCTGACCCTCACTCAGACCTCTGTGTTGATAAAAATCAATGTCCGCCAGTGCCCAGGTGTCAGCATCTGGGATAAAGGATTCGGGACCTTGCCTGGGGCAAAAGGCAGCCTAGGTCAGCGGGTAGCTGGAAGTCTAGTGACTTGTGACGCTGCTGCCAGTGACAAATGGTGACTCCCACACTCACATATCCCCTGGTGGCAGAACGCTAGTGATGGGTGGAGAAACATCGCTCCGGAGCACACGTTTAATGGGGCACCAGCCAAAGCAAAGGCCAGGGCCAGTAGTGGACGTCGTGGAGCTGAATGGCGAGCCAGTGAAGGGCCCAAGGATCCCTCCTGTATGTGGCGAACAGGTCATCTGTGTCCCCACGTCCATCAACCATTGCACTGCTGGGGCCCAGGCTGCCAGGATTTCGGCCTTGCCTTCGGAGCCCGGCCACATAGGCAGCCTTGCACCGGAGGCGGGGACGTGTAGACAGCAAAAATTTGGAAACTGGCAGTGTTTCCTCGATTTCCCTGGCATGGGCCTTTTTGAGCGGCTTGCTTTTTTTCCTGGTAGGATAGGGCCCTGACGGAGAAAGGCAGGATTACGTGTGCAGGAAAGGTGTGTGTTGAGAGGGTGACGACGTTGAGACCACGTTGGGATCTTTAGTCCCAGGAAAGGCCCCTGGCGGGTGTGGGTCAATGTTCTCTACCCATCCCCCTTGGCGGGGGGAGGTTTTCACCATACAAAGCAGCAGCGCAATTATTCGTCGCCGGAGAGGTTGCATCTGCCCACAAGCTCCCCCTGGCCAGGGTCCGCCCCTACTGTATTGCGCGTGTCAGTCAACAGAAGCTAAGACCTTCCAGAGAGACTACCTGCTATTCTGTCCCCACGGGGAAGCAGTACAGCCAGAAGCCTCCCCCGTTCCATCTCTAGGCTCTCTCTCAGGCCCCTCATACTTGTGATGTGTCTCAGGGGTAGAATGAAGAGATTCCTCTGAGTGAACACATACGTGAGAGGCCACAGATGCTGAGGAAGGGCGCCTTGCCTAGTGATATCCTAGCGTAAGTGGAAAAGAGGTACCTGCCTGCTGTCCCAGTGTGTCGAACGTGTTCACATCAGGGGTTGCCTACTGTGAAGTTATTCCCTGGGTGCCCTGGATTTTGTGGCCAAAGACGCAAGGGGCCGTTGTCTGTCCATGGGTAAAATGGAGGGCTCTGCGGAACTGGCCGGTTAGGCTGGACCTCTCCTATTGGCTGAGTGTTTGTGACTCGTCCCCGTCCGAAGTTCCGCCCAGCCTTCCGGTGGCTGTCAGCATGGTGATTGGGAAAGAAACCTTAGGCCCCACACTCAGCCCTCACCTGGCCTACCTGGCCTCTTTCCCCTCATCTAGACCGCTGTGTGGATGAAAGAAAGGATGTCGGCCAGTGAGCACGTGTCCTGATTTCCTTGGAAGGATTAGGTTCCTTGCCTGGGCAGAAGACAGCCAAGGTCAGCCTGAGCCTAGACACCTAGTGACCTGTGACACTGCAGCCAGTGATAGATGTTGATGTCCACGCTCAGGTATCCGCAGGTGGCGGATTCAGTGTGGTGGGAAGAGAAGTGGAAGTAGAGATGACACACTCACGAGGGCACGGTCCAAAGGTCAGGGAAAATAGCTGAGGTCGTGGAGCTCTAGCGGAGCCAGTCTAGGGCCCAGGTCTCCCTGCTGTACGAGGCAAAGAGGTGATCCATATGCCGCCATCCGTAGATTCTGGACGGCTGGGGCCCTGGATGCCCGGATTTCGGCCTCGTCTACCGAGAAGTGACGCACATGCAGTGTGCCACCGGAGGCTGTGGAGCAGCAGAGGGCAAAATCTTGAAAATGGGGGCTTCAGTTGACTTGGCCTGTGCTCTCCTTTGGCTGAGTGACATCGTGTGTTTCCTAGCAGGTGAAGACATTCGTGGAGAGAGGCGGTTTCCATGCGTGCAGGCAAAGTGTGTGCTGAGATGATGAGTTGCAGGGGAGACCAGGGTGGACTCTCCAGACCCAGAATAGGCCTCTGGCAGGTATGTGTCAATGTTTTCTGCCCATGGCACTCAGCCGGTTATTTGCATAGAATGTTAGGAGCGGAATTAGTAGTCTCCGGAGAGGCTGCCACTTGTCAGCGAGCTTCACCTGGCCAGGTCCCACGGTGATGTCAAGCTTCACCTGGCCAGGTCCGCCCGTGATGTAGCTCCCCAATCAATCACTACTCTCTAGACCTTCCAGATAGACTCCCAGAACTTCTCTCCCCATGGGCAAGCAGTAGAGCCAGAGGCCTTCCCCCTTTGCTCTTTGGTCTCTAGGCCCTCTGTCAGGCACTCCAAGGTGTGAAGTGACAAGGGGGAGAAGGAAGAGATTTCAGAGAACGAAGACAAGCAGAGAGAGAGAGAGAGAGGCAAGAGATGCTGAGTGGGGATGCCTTGCCTACTGATATCCTCAGGAAAGTGGGAAAGAGGTACCTGGCGTGCTCTGCCAATGCCCTGAAGCAGTCCGCACCAGGGGCTCCCTTGTGCCTGCGTAGCCTTTCCCGGGGCGTGCTCAAATCCTGTGGCCACTAGGGGTCATAGGTCACAATGGAGGGCCCTGTGTCATCTGCCTGGCGGGCCGGATCTCTGCCATTGGCTCAGTCTTGTCACCAGGCCATCCCAAGCTCCGCCCACTCTTGCGGTGGGGGGACTGTCTCTATGGTGATGGCAAAGAAGCCTCAGCCCCGCCCACCTGGCCTTCACTTCACCTACCTGGCCCTCTGACCCTCACTCAGACCTCTGTGTTGATAAAAATCAATGTCCGCCAGTGCCCAGGTGTCAGCATCTGGGATAAAGGATTCGGGACCTTGCCTGGGGCAGAAGGCAGCCTAGGTCAGCGGGTAGCTGGAAGTCTAGTGACTTGTGACACTGCTGCCAGTGACAAATGGTGACTCCCACACTCACATATCCCCTGGTGGCAGAATGCTAGTGATGGGTGGAGAAAGATCGCTCCGGAGCACACGTTTAATGGGGCACCAGCCAAAGCAAAGGCCAGGGCCAGTAGTGGACATCGTGGAGCTGAATGGCGAGCCAGTGAAGGGCCCAAGGATCCCTCCTGTATGTGGCGAACAGGTCATCCGTGTCCCCACGTCCATCAACCATTGCACTGCTGGGGCCCAGGCTGCCAGGATTTCGGCCTTGCCTTCGGAGCCCGGCCACATAGGCAGCCTTGCACCGGAGGCGGGGACG
Organism: Loxodonta africana; assembly: GCF_030014295.1. Lineage (NCBI taxonomy): Eukaryota > Metazoa > Chordata > Mammalia > Proboscidea > Elephantidae > Loxodonta > Loxodonta africana. Next base: position 12,153 of record NW_026975619.1, read on the forward strand.
TGTAGACAGCAAAAATTTGGAAACTGGCAGTGTTTCCTCGATTTCCCTGGCATCGGCCTCTTTGAGCGGCTTGCTTTTTTTCCTGGTAGGATAGGGCCCTGACGGAGAAAGGCAGGATTACGTGTGCAGGAAAAGTGTGTGTTGAGAGGGTGACGACGTTGAGACCACGTTGGGATCTTTAGTCCCAGGAAAGGCCCCTGGCGGGTGTGGGTCAATGTTCTCTACCCATCCCCCTTGGCGGGGGGAGGTTTTCACCATACAAAGCAGCAGCGCAATTATTCGTCGCCGGGGAGGTTGCATCTGCCCACAAGCTCCCCCTGGCCTGGGTCCGCCCCTACTGTATTGCGCGTGTCAGTCAACAGAAGCTAAGACCTTCCAGAGAGACTACCTGCTATTCTGTCCCCACGGGGAAGCAGTACAGCCAGAAGCCTCCCCCGTTCCATCTCTAGGCTCTCTCTCAGGCCCCTCATACTTGTGATGTGTCTCAGGGGTAGAATGAAGAGATTCCTCTGAGTGAACACATACGTGAGAGGCCACAGATGCTGAGGAAGGGTGCCTTGCCTAGTGATATCCTAGCGTAAGTGGAAAAGAGGTACCTGCCTGCTGTCCCAGTGTGTCGAACGTGTTCACATCAGGGGTTGCCTACTGTGAAGTTATTCCCTGGGTGCCCTGGATTTTGTGGCCAAAGACGCAAGGGGGCGTTGTCTGTCCATGGGTAAAATGGAGGGCTCTGCGGAACTGGCCGGTTAGGCTGGACCTCTCCTATTGGCTGAGTGTTTGTGACTCGTCCCCGTCCGAAGTTCCGCCCAGCCTTCCGGTGGCTGTCAGCATGGTGATTGGGAAAGAAACCTTAGGCCCCACACTCAGCCCTCACCTGGCCTACCTGGCCTCATTACCCTCATCTAGACCGCTGTGTGGATGAAAGAAAGGATGTCGGCCAGTGAGCACGTGTCCTGATTTCCTTGGAAGGATTAGGTTCCTTGCCTGGGCAGAAGACAGCCAAGGTCAGCCTGAGCCTAGACACCTAGTGACCTGTGACACTGCAGCCAGTGATAGATGTTGATGTCCACGCTCAGGTATCCGCAGGTGGCGGATTCAGTGTGGTGGGAAGAGAAGTGGAAGTAGAGATGACACACTCACGAGGGCAGGGGCCAAAGGTCAGGGAAAATAGCTGAGGTCGTGGAGCTCTAGCGGAGCCAGTCTAGGGCCCAGGCCTCCTTGCTGTACGAGGCAAAGAGGTGTTCCATATGCCGCCATCCGTAGACTGTGGACGGCTGGGGCCCTGGATGCCCTGATTTCGTCCTTGTCTACCGAGAAGTGACGCACATGCAGTGTGCCACCGGAGGCTGTGGAGCAGCAGAGGGCAAAATCCTGAAAATGGGTGCTTCAGTTGACTTGGCCTGTGCTCTCCTTTGGCTGAGTGACATCGTGTGTTTCCTAGCAGGTGAAGACATTCGTGGAGAGAGGCGGTTTCCATCCGTGCAGGCAAAGTGTGTGCTGAGATAATGAGTTCCTGGAGACCAGGGTGGACTCTTCAGACCGAGAATAGGCCTCTGGCAGGTATGTGTCAATGTTTTCTGCCCATGGCACTCAGCCGGTTATTTGCATAGAATGTTAGGAGCGGAATTAGTAGTCTCCGGAGAGGCTGCCACTTGTCAGCGAGCTTAACCTGGCCAGGTCCGCCCATGATGTAGCTCCCCAATCAATCACTGCTCTCTAGACCTTCCAGATAGACTACCAGAACTTCTCTCGCCATGGGGAAGCAGTAGAGCCAGAGGCCTTCCCCCTTTGCTCTTTCGTCTCTAGGCCCTCTGTCAGGCACTCCAAGGTATGAAGTGACAAGGGGGAGAAGGAAGAGATTTCAGAGAACGAAGACAAGCAGAGAGAGAGAGAGAGAGGCAAGAGATGCTGAGTGGGGATGCCTTGCCTACTGATATCCTCAGGAAAGTGGGAAAGAGGTACCTGGCGTGCTCTGCCAATGCCCTGAAGCAGTCCGCACCAGGGGCTCCCTTGTGCCTGCGTAGCCTTTCCCGGGGCGTGCTCAAATCCTGTGGCCACTAGGGGTCATAGGTCACAATGGAGGGCCCTGTGTCATCTGCCTGGCGGGCCGGATCTCTGCCATTGGCTCAGTCTTGTCACCAGGCCCATCCCAAGCTCCGCCCACTCTTGCGGTGGGGGGACTGTCTCTATGGTGATGGCAAAGAAGCCTCAGCCCCGCCCACCTGGCCTTCACTTCACCTACCTGGCCCTCTGACCCTCACTCAGACCTCTGTGTTGATAAAAATCAATGTCCGCCAGTGCCCAGGTGTCAGCATCTGGGATAAAGGATTCGGGACCTTGCCTGGGGCAAAAGGCAGCCTAGGTCAGCGGGTAGCTGGAAGTCTAGTGACTTGTGACGCTGCTGCCAGTGACAAATGGTGACTCCCACACTCACATATCCCCTGGTGGCAGAACGCTAGTGATGGGTGGAGAAACATCGCTCCGGAGCACACGTTTAATGGGGCACCAGCCAAAGCAAAGGCCAGGGCCAGTAGTGGACGTCGTGGAGCTGAATGGCGAGTCAGTGAAGGGCCCAAGGATCCCTCCTGTATGTGGCGAACAGGTCATCTGTGTCCCCACGTCCATCAACCATTGCACTGCTGGGGCCCAGGCTGCCAGGATTTCGGCCTTGCCTTCGGAGCCCGGCCACATAGGCAGCCTTGCACCGGAGGCGGGGACGTGTAGACAGCAAAAATTTGGAAACTGGCAGTGTTTCCTCGATTTCCCTGGCATCGGCCTTTTAGAGCGGCTTGCTTTTTTTCCTGGTAGGATAGGGCCCTGACGGAGAAAGGCAGGATTACGTGTGCAGGAAAGGTGTGTGTTGAGAGGGTGACGACGTTGAGACCACGTTGGGATCTTTAGTCCCAGGAAAGGCCCCTGGCGGGTGTGGGTCAATGTTCTCTACCCATCCCCCTTGGCGGGGGGAGGTTTTCACCATACAAAGCAGCAGCGCAATTATTCGTCGCCGGAGAGGTTGCATCTGCCCACAAGCTCCCCCTGGCCAGGGTCCGCCCCTACTGTATTGCGCGTGTCAGTCAACAGAAGCTAAGACCTTCCAGAGAGACTACCTGCTATTCTGTCCCCACGGGGAAGCAGTACAGCCAGAAGCCTCCCCCGTTCCATCTCTAGGCTCTCTCTCAGGCCCCTCATACTTGTGATGTGTCTCAGGGGTAGAATGAAGAGATTCCTCTGAGTGAACACATACGTGAGAGGCCACAGATGCTGAGGAAGGGCGCCTTGCCTAGTGATATCCTAGCGTAAGTGGAAAAGAGGTACCTGCCTGCTGTCCCAGTGTGTCGAACGTGTTCACATCAGGGGTTGCCTACTGTGAAGTTATTCCCTGGGTGCCCTGGATTTTGTGGCCAAAGACGCAAGGGGCCGTTGTCTGTCCATGGGTAAAATGGAGGGCTCTGCGGAACTGGCCGGTTAGGCTGGACCTCTCCTATTGGCTGAGTGTTTGTGACTCGTCCCCGTCCGAAGTTCCGCCCAGCCTTCCGGTGGCTGTCAGCATGGTGATTGGGAAAGAAACCTTAGGCCCCACACTCAGCCCTCACCTGGCCTACCTGGCCTCTTTCCCCTCATCTAGACCGCTGTGTGGATGAAAGAAAGGATGTCGGCCAGTGAGCACGTGTCCTGATTTCCTTGGAAGGATTAGGTTCCTTGCCTGGGCAGAAGACAGCCAAGGTCAGCCTGAGCCTAGACACCTAGTGACCTGTGACACTGCAGCCAGTGATAGATGTTGATGTCCACGCTCAGGTATCCGCAGGTGGCGGATTCAGTGTGGTGGGAAGAGAAGTGGAAGTAGAGATGACACACTCACGAGGGCACGGTCCAAAGGTCAGGGAAAATAGCTGAGGTCGTGGAGCTCTAGCGGAGCCAGTCTAGGGCCCAGGTCTCCCTGCTGTACGAGGCAAAGAGGTGATCCATATGCCGCCATCCGTAGATTCTGGACGGCTGGGGCCCTGGATGCCCGGATTTCGGCCTCGTCTACCGAGAAGTGACGCACATGCAGTGTGCCACCGGAGGCTGTGGAGCAGCAGAGGGCAAAATCTTGAAAATGGGGGCTTCAGTTGACTTGGCCTGTGCTCTCCTTTGGCTGAGTGACATCGTGTGTTTCCTAGCAGGTGAAGACATTCGTGGAGAGAGGCGGTTTCCATGCGTGCAGGCAAAGTGTGTGCTGAGATGATGAGTTGCAGGGGAGACCAGGGTGGACTCTCCAGACCCAGAATAGGCCTCTGGCAGGTATGTGTCAATGTTTTCTGCCCATGGCACTCAGCCGGTTATTTGCATAGAATGTTAGGAGCGGAATTAGTAGTCTCCGGAGAGGCTGCCACTTGTCAGCGAGCTTCACCTGGCCAGGTCCCACGGTGATGTCAAGCTTCACCTGGCCAGGTCCGCCCGTGATGTAGCTCCCCAATCAATCACTACTCTCTAGACCTTCCAGATAGACTCCCAGAACTTCTGTCCCCATGGGCAAGCAGTAGAGCCAGAGGCCTTCCCCCTTTGCTCTTTGGTCTCTAGGCCCTCTGTCAGGCACTCCAAGGTGTGAAGTGACAAGGGGGAGAAGGAAGAGATTTCAGAGAACGAAGACAAGCAGAGAGAGAGAGAGAGGCAAGAGATGCTGAGTGGGGATGCCTTGCCTACTGATATCCTCAGGAAAGTGGGAAAGAGGTACCTGGCGTGCTCTGCCAATGCCCTGAAGCAGTCCGCACCAGGGGCTCCCTTGTGCCTGCGTAGCCTTTCCCGGGGCGTGCTCAAATCCTGTGGCCACTAGGGGTCATAGGTCACAATGGAGGGCCCTGTGTCATCTGCCTGGCGGGCCGGATCTCTGCCATTGGCTCAGTCTTGTCACCAGGCCCATCCCAAGCTCCGCCCACTCTTGCGGTGGGGGGACTGTCTCTATGGTGATGGCAAAGAAGCCTCAGCCCCGCCCACCTGGCCTTCACTTCACCTACCTGGCCCTCTGACCCTCACTCAGACCTCTGTGTTGATAAAAATCAATGTCCGCCAGTGCCCAGGTGTCAGCATCTGGGATAAAGGATTCGGGACCTTGCCTGGGGCAGAAGGCAGCCTAGGTCAGCGGGTAGCTGGAAGTCTAGTGACTTGTGACACTGCTGCCAGTGACAAATGGTGACTCCCACACTCACATATCCCCTGGTGGCAGAATGCTAGTGATGGGTGGAGAAACATCGCTCCGGAGCACACGTTTAATGGGGCACCAGCCAAAGCAAAGGCCAGGGCCAGTAGTGGACGTCGTGGAGCTGAATGGCGAGCCAGTGAAGGGCCCAAGGATCCCTCCTGTATGTGGCGAACAGGTCATCCGTGTCCCCACGTCCATCAACCATTGGACTGCTGGGGCCCAGGCTGCCAGGATTTCGGCCTTGCCTTCGGAGCCCGGCCACATAGGCAGCCTTGCACCGGAGGCGGGGACGTGTAGACAGCAAAAATTTGGAAACTGGCAGTGTTTCCTCGATTTCCCTGGCATGGGCCTCTTTGAGCGGCTTGCTTTTTTTCCTGGTAGGATAGGGCCCTGACGGAGAAAGGCAGGATTACGTGTGCAGGAAAGGTGTGTGTTGAGAGGGTGACGACGTTGAGACCACGTTGGGATCTTTAGTCCCAGGAAAGGCCCCTGGCGGGTGTGGGTCAATGTTCTCTACCCATCCCCCTTGGCGGGGGGAGGTTTTCACCATACAAAGCAGCAGCGCAATTATTCGTCGCCGGAGAGGTTGCATCTGCCCACAAGCTCCCCCTGGCCAGGGTCCGCCCCTACTGTATTGCGCGTGTCAGTCAACAGAAGCTAAGACCTTCCAGAGAGACTACCTGCTATTCTGTCCCCACGGGGAAGCAGTACAGCCAGAAGCCTCCCCCGTTCCATCTCTAGGCTCTCTCTCAGGCCCCTCATACTTGTGATGTGTCTCAGGGGTAGAATGAAGAGATTCCTCTGAGTGAACACATACGTGAGAGGCCACAGATGCTGAGGAAGGGCGCCTTGCCTAGTGATATCCTAGCGTAAGTGGAAAAGAGGTACCTGCCTGCTGTCCCAGTGTGTCGAACGTGTTCACATCAGGGGTTGCCTACTGTGAAGTTATTCCCTGGGTGCCCTGGATTTTGTGGCCAAAGACGCAAGGGGCCGTTGTCTGTCCATGGGTAAAATGGAGGGCTCTGCGGAACTGGCCGGTTAGGCTGGACCTCTCCTATTGGCTGAGTGTTTGTGACTCGTCCCCGTCCGAAGTTCCGCCCAGCCTTCCGGTGGCTGTCACCATGGTGATTGGGAAAGAAGCCTTAGGCCCCACACTCAGCCCTCACCTGGCCTACCTGGCCTCATTACCCTCATCTAGACCGCTGCGTGGATGAAAGTAAGGATGTCGGCCAGTGAGCACGTGTCCTGATTTCCTTGGAAGGATTAGGTTCCTTGCCTGGGCAGAAGACAGCCAAGGTCAGCCTGAGCCTAGACACCTAGTGACCTGTGACACTGCAGCCAGTGATAGATGTTGATGTCCACGCTCAGGTATCCGCAGGTGGCGGATTCAGTGTGGTGGGAAGAGAAGTGGAAGTAGAGATGACACACTCACGAGGGCACAGGCCAAAGGTCAGGGAAAATAGCTGAGGTCGTGGAGCTCTAGCGGAGCCAGTCTAGGGCCCAGGCCTCCCTGCTGTACGAGGCAAAGAGGTGATCCATATGCCGCCATCCGTAGATTCTGGACGGCTGGGGCCCTGGATGCCCGGATTTCGGCCTCGTCTACCGAGAAGTGACGCACATGCAGTGTGCCACCGGAGGCTGTGGAGCAGCAGAGGGCAAAATCTTGAAAATGGGGGCTTCAGTTGACTTGGCCTGTGCTCTCCTTTGGCTGAGTGACATCGTGTGTTTCCTAGCAGGTGAAGACATTCGTGGAGAGAGGCGGTTTCCATGCGTGCAGGCAAAGTGTGTGCTGAGATGATGAGTTGCAGGGGAGACCAGGGTGGACTCTCCAGACCCAGAATAGGCCTCTGGCAGGTATGTGTCAATGTTTTCTGCCCATGGCACTCAGCCGGTTATTTGCATAGAATGTTAGGAGCGGAATTAGTAGTCTCCGGAGAGGCTGCCACTTGTCAGCGAGCTTCACCTGGCCAGGTCCCACGGTGATGTCAAGCTTCACCTGGCCAGGTCCGCCCGTGATGTAGCTCCCCAATCAATCACTACTCTCTAGACCTTCCAGATAGACTCCCAGAACTTCTCTCCCCATGGGCAAGCAGTAGAGCCAGAGGCCTTCCCCCTTTGCTCTTTGGTCTCTAGGCCCTCTGTCAGGCACTCCAAGGTGTGAAGTGACAAGGAGGAGAAGGAAGAGATTTCAGAGAACGAAGACAAGCAGAGAGAGACAGAGAGAGGCAAGAGATGCTGAGTGGGGATGCCTTGCCTACTGATATCCTCAGGAAAGTGGGAAAGAGGTACCTGGCGTGCTCTGCCAATGCCCTGAAGCAGTCCGCACCAGGGGCTCCCTTGTGCCTGCGTAGCCTTTCCCGGGGCGTGCTCAAATCCTGTGGCCACTAGGGGTCATAGGTCCCAATGGAGGGCCCTGTGTCATCTGCCTGGCGGGCCGGATCTCTGCCATTGGCTCAGTCTTGTCACCAGGCCCATCCCAAGCTCCGCCCACTCTTGCGGTGGGGGGACTGTCTCTATGGTGATGGCAAAGAAGCCTCAGCCCCGCCCACCTGGCCTTCACTTCACCTACCTGGCCCTCTGACCCTCACTCAGACCTCTGTGTTGATAAAAATCAATGTCCGCCAGTGCCCAGGTGTCAGCATCTGGGATAAAGGATTCGGGACCTTGCCTGGGGCAGAAGGCAGCCTAGGTCAGCGGGTAGCTGGAAGTCTAGTGACTTGTGACACTGCTGCCAGTGACAAATGGTGACTCCCACACTCACATATCCCCTGGTGGCAGAATGCTAGTGATGGGTGGAGAAACATCGCTCCGGAGCACACGTTTAATGGGGCACCAGCCAAAGCAAAGGCCAGGGACAGTAGTGGACGTCGTGGAGCTGAATGACGAGCCAGTGAAGGGCCCAAGGATCCCTCCTGTATGTGGCGAACAGGTCATCCGTGTCCCCACGTCCATCAACCATTGGACTGCTGGGGCCCAGGCTGCCAGGATTTCGGCCTTGCCTTCGGAGCCCGGCCACATAGGCAGCCTTGCACCGGAGGCGGGGACGTGTAGACAGCAAAAATTTGGAAACTGGCAGTGTTTCCTCGATTTCCCTGGCGTCGGCCTTTTTGAGCAGCTTGCTTTTTTTCCTGGTAGGATAGGGCCCTGACGGAGAAAGGCAGGATTACGTGTGCAGGAAAGGTGTGTGTTGAGAGGGTGACGACGTTGAGACCACGTTGGGATCTTTAGTCCCAGGAAAGGCCCCTGGCGGGTGTGGGTCAATGTTCTCTACCCATCCCCCTTGGCGGGGGGAGGTTTTCACCATACAAAGCAGCAGCGCAATTATTCGTCGCCGGAGAGGTTGCATCTGCCCACAAGCTCCCCCTGGCCAGGGTCCGCCCCTACTGTATTGCGCGTGTCAGTCAACAGAAGCTAAGACCTTCCAGAGAGACTACCTGCTATTCTGTCCCCACGGGGAAGCAGTACAGCCAGAAGCCTCCCCCGTTCCATCTCTAGGCTCTCTCTCAGGCCCCTCATACTTGTGATGTGTCTCAGGGGTAGAATGAAGAGATTCCTCTGAGTGAACACATACGTGAGAGGCCACAGATGCTGAGGAAGGGCGCCTTGCCTAGTGATATCCTAGCGTAAGTGGAAAAGAGGTACCTGCCTGCTGTCCCAGTGTGTCGAACGTGTTCACATCAGGGGTTGCCTACTGTGAAGTTATTCCCTGGGTGCCCTGGATTTTGTGGCCAAAGACGCAAGGGGGCGTTGTCTGTCCATGGGTAAAATGGAGGGCTCTGCGGAACTGGCCGGTTAGGCTGGACCTCTCCTATTGGCTGAGTGTTTGTGACTCGTCCCCGTCCGAAGTTCCGCCCAGCCTTCCGGTGGCTGTCAGCATGGTGATTGGGAAAGAAGCCTTAGGCCCCACACTCAGCCCTCACCTGGCCTACCTGGCCTCATTACCCTCATCTAGACCGCTGTGTGGATGAAAGAAAGGATGTCGGCCAGTGAGCACGTGTCCTGATTTCCTTGGAAGGATTAGGTTCCTTGCCTGGGCAGAAGACAGCCAAGGTCAGCCTGAGCCTAGACACCTAGTGACCTGTGACACTGCAGCCAGTGATAGATGTTGATGTCCACGCTCAGGTATCCGCAGGTGGCGGATTCAGTGTGGTGGGAAGAGAAGTGGAAGTAGAGATGACACACTCACGAGGGCACGGTCCAAAGGTCAGGGAAAATAGCTGAGGTCGTGGAGCTCTAGCGGAGCCAGTCTAGGGCCCAGGCCTCCCTGCTGTACGAGGCAAAGAGGTGATCCATATGCCGCCATCCGTAGATTCTGGACGGCTGGGGCCCTGGATGCCCGGATTTCGGCCTCGTCTACCGAGAAGTGACGCACATGCAGTGTGCCACCGGAGGCTGTGGAGCAGCAGAGGGCAAAATCTTGAAAATGGGGGCTTCAGTTGACTTGGCCTGTGCTCTCCTTTGGCTGAGTGACATCGTGTGTTTCCTAGCAGGTGAAGACATTCGTGGAGAGAGGCGGTTTCCATGCGTGCAGGCAAAGTGTGTGCTGAGATGATGAGTTGCAGGGGAGACCAGGGTGGACTCTCCAGACCCAGAATAGGCCTCTGGCAGGTATGTGTCAATGTTTTCTGCCCATGGCACTCAGCCGGTTATTTGCATAGAATGTTAGGAGCGGAATTAGTAGTCTCCGGAGAGGCTGCCACTTGTCAGCGAGCTTCACCTGGCCAGGTCCCACGGTGATGTCAAGCTTCACCTGGCCAGGTCCGCCCGTGATGTAGCTCCCCAATCAATCACTGCTCTCTAGACCTTCCAGATAGACTCCCAGAACTTCTCTCCCCATGGGCAAGCAGTAGAGCCAGAGGCCTTCCCCCTTTGCTCTTTGGTCTCTAGGCCCTCTGTCAGGCACTCCAAGGTGTGAAGTGACAAGGGGGAGAAGGAAGAGATTTCAGAGAACGAAGACAAGCAGAGAGAGACAGAGAGAGGCAAGAGATGCTGAGTGGGGATGCCTTGCCTACTGATATCCTCAGGAAAGTGGGAAAGAGGTACCTGGCGTGCTCTGCCAATGCCCTGAAGCAGTCCGCACCAGGGGCTCCCTTGTGCCTGCGTAGCCTTTCCCGGGGCGTGCTCAAATCCTGTGGCCACTAGGGGTCATAGGTCACAATGGAGGGCCCTGTGTCATCTGCCTGGCGGGCCGGATCTCTGCCATTGGCTCAGTCTTGTCACCAGGCCCATCCCAAGCTCCGCCCACTCTTGCGGTGGGGGGACTGTCTCTATGGTGATGGCAAAGAAGCCTCAGCCCCGCCCACCTGGCCTTGACTTCACCTACCTGGCCCTCTGACCCTCACTCAGACCTCTGTGTTGATAAAAATCAATGTCCGCCAGTGCCCAGGTGTCAGCATCTGGGATAAAGGATTCGGGACCTTGCCTGGGGCAGAAGGCAGCCTAGGTCAGCGGGTAGCTGGAAGTCTAGTGACTTGTGACGCTGCTGCCAGTGACAAATGGTGACTCCCACACTCACATATCCCCTGGTGGCAGAATGCTAGTGATGGGTGGAGAAAGATCGCTCCGGAGCACACGTTTAATGGGGCACCAGCCAAAGCAAAGGCCAGGGCCAGTAGTGGACGTCGTGGAGCTGAATGGCGAGCCAGTGAAGGGCCCAAGGATCCCTCCTGTATGTGGCGAACAGGTCATCCGTGTCCCCACGTCCATCAACCATTGCACTGCTGGGGCCCAGGCTGCCAGGATTTCGGCCTTGCCTTCGGAGCCCGGCCACATAGGCAGCCTTGCACCGGAGGCGGGGACGTGTAGACAGCAAAAATTTGGAAACTGGCAGTGTTTCCTCGATTTCCCTGGCATGGGCCTCTTTGAGCGGCTTGCTTTTTTTCCTGGTAGGATAGGGCCCTGAAGGAGAAAGGCAGGATTACGTGTGCAGGAAAGGTGTGTGTTGAGAGGGTGACGACGTTGAGACCACGTTGGGATCTTTAGTCCCAGGAAAGGCCCCTGGCGGGTGTGGGTCAATGTTCTCTACCCATCCCCCTTGGCGGGGGGAGGTTTTCACCATACAAAGCAGCAGCGCAATTATTCGTCGCCGGGGAGGTTGCATCTGCCCACAAGCTCCCCCTGGCCTGGGTCCGCCCCTACTGTATTGCGCGTGTCAGTCAACAGAAGCTAAGACCTTCCAGAGAGACTACCTGCTATTCTGTCCCCACGGGGAAGCAGTACAGCCAGAAGCCTCCCCCGTTCCATCTCTAGGCTCTCTCTCAGGCCCCTCATACTTGTGATGTGTCTCAGGGGTAGAATGAAGAGATTCCTCTGAGTGAACACATACGTGAGAGGCCACAGATGCTGAGGAAGGGCGCCTTGCCTAGTGATATCCTAGCGTAAGTGGAAAAGAGGTACCTGCCTGCTGTCCCAGTGTGTCGAACGTGTTCACATCAGGGGTTGCCTACTGTGAAGTTATTCCCTGGGTGCCCTGGATTTTGTGGCCAAAGACGCAAGGGGCCGTTGTCTGTCCATGGGTAAAATGGAGGGCTCTGCGGAACTGGCCGGTTAGGCTGGACCTCTCCTATTGGCTGAGTGTTTGTGACTCGTTCCCGTCCGAAGTTCCGCCCAGCCTTCCGGTGGCTGTCAGCATGGTGATTGGGAAAGAAGCCTTAGGCCCCACACTCAGCCCTCACCTGGCCTACCTGGCCTCATTACCCTCATCTAGACAGCTGTGTGGATGAAAGAAAGGATGTCGGCCAGTGAGCACGTGTCCTGATTTCCTTGGAAGGATTAGGTTCCTTGCCTGGGCAGAAGACAGCCAAGGTCAGCCTGAGCCTAGACACCTAGTGACCTGTGACACTGCAGCCAGTGATAGATGTTGATGTCCACGCTCAGGTATCCGCAGGTGGCGGATTCAGTGTGGTGGGAAGAGAAGTGGAAGTAGAGATGACACACTCACGAGGGCAGGGGCCAAAGGTCAGGGAAAATAGCTGAGGTCGTGGAGCTCTAGCGGAGCCAGTCTAGGGCCCAGGCCTCCTTGCTGTACGAGGCAAAGAGGTGTTCCATATGCCGCCATCCGTAGACTGTGGACGGCTGGGGCCCTGGATGCCCTGATTTCGTCCTTGTCTACCGAGAAGTGACGCACATGTAGTGTGCCACCGGAGGCTGTGGAGCAGCAGAGGGCAAAATCCTGAAAATGGGGGCTTCAGTTGACTTGGCCTGTGCTCTCCTTTGGCTGAGTGACATCGTGTGTTTCCTAGCAGGTGAAGACATTCGTGGAGAGAGGCGGTTTCCATCCGTGCAGGCAAAGTGTGTGCTGAGATAATGAGTTCCTGGAGACCAGGGTGGACTCTTCAGACCCAGAATAGGCCTCTGGCAGGTATGTGTCAATGTTTTCTGCCCCTGGCACTCAGCCGGTTATTTGCATAGAATGTTAGGAGCAGAATTAGTAGTCTCCGGAGAGGCTGCCACTTGTCAGCGAGCTTCACCTGGCCAGGTCCCACGGTGATGTCAAGCTTCACCTGGCCAGGTCCGCCCGTGATGTAGCTCCCCAATCAATCACTACTCTCTAGACCTTCCAGATAGACTCCCAGAACTTCTGTCCCCATGGGCAAGCAGTAGAGCCAGAGGCCTTCCCCCTTTGCTCTTTGGTCTCTAGGCCCTCTGTCAGGCACTCCAAGGTGTGAAGTAACAAGGGGGAGAAGGAAGAGATTTCAGAGAACGAAGACAAGCAGAGAGAGACAGAGAGAGGCAAGAGATGCTGAGTGGGGATGCCTTGCCTACTGATATCCTCAGGAAAGTGGGAAAGAGGTACCTGGCGTGCTCTGCCAATGCCCTGAAGCAGTCCGCACCAGGGGCTCCCTTGTGCCTGCGTAGCCTTTCCCGGGGCGTGCTCAAATCCTGTGGCCACTAGGGGTCATAGGTCACAATGGAGGGCCCTGTGTCATCTGCCTGGCGGGCCGGATCTCTGCCATTGGCTCAGTCTTGTCACCAGGCCCATCCCAAGCTCCGCCCACTCTTGCGGTGGGGGGACTGTCTCTATGGTGATGGCAAAGAAGCCTCAGCCCCGCCCACCTGGCCTTGACTTCACCTACCTGGCCCTCTGACCCTCACTCAGACCTCTGTGTTGATAAAAATCAATGTCCGCCAGTGCCCAGGTGTCAGCATCTGGGATAAAGGATTCGGGACCTTGCCTGGGGCAGAAGGCAGCCTAGGTCAGCGGGTAGCTGGAAGTCTAGTGACTTGTGACGCTGCTGCCAGTGACAAATGGTGACTCCCACACTCACATATCCCCTGGTGGCAGAACGCTAGTGATGGGTGGAGAAACATCGCTCCGGAGCACATGTTTAATGGGGCACCAGCCAAAGCAAAGGCCAGGGCCAGTAGTGGACGTCGTGGAGCTGAATGGCGAGCCAGTGAAGGGCCCAAGGATCCCTCCTGTATGTGGCGAACAGGTCATCCGTGTCCCCACGTCCATCAACCATTGCACTGCTGGGGCCCAGGCTGCCAGGATTTCGGCCTTGCCTTCGGAGCCCGGCCACATAGGCAGCCTTGCACCGGAGGCGGGGACGTGTAGACAGCAAAAATTTGGAAACTGGCAGTGTTTCCTCGATTTCCCTGGCATCGGCCTCTTTGAGCGGCTTGCTTTTTTTCCTGGTAGGATAGGGCCCTGACGGAGAAAGGCAGGATTACGTGTGCAGGAAAGGTGTGTGTTGAGAGGGTGACGACGTTGAGACCACGTTGGGATCTTTAGTCCCAGGAAAGGCCCCTGGCGGGTGTGGGTCAATGTTCTCTACCCATCCCCCTTGGCGGGGGGAGGTTTTCACCATACAAAGCAGCAGCGCAATTATTCGTCGCCAGAGAGGTTGCATCTGCCCACAAGCTCCCCCTGGCCAGGGTCCGCCCCTACTGTATTGCGCGTGTCAGTCAACAGAAGCTAAGACCTTCCAGAGAGACTACCTGCTATTCTGTCCCCACGGGGAAGCAGTACAGCCAGAAGCCTCCCCCGTTCCATCTCTAGGCTCTCTCTCAGGCCCCTCATACTTGTGATGTGTCTCAGGGGTAGAATGAAGAGATTCCTCTGAGTGAACACATACGTGAGAGGCCACAGATGCTGAGGAAGGGCGCCTTGCCTAGTGATATCCTAGCGTAAGTGGAAAAGAGGTACCTGCCTGCTGTCCCAGTGTGTCGAACGTGTTCACATCAGGGGTTGCCTACTGTGAAGTTATTCCCTGGGTGCCCTGGATTTTGTGGCCAAAGACGCAAGGGGCCGTTGTCTGTCCATGGGTAAAATGGAGGGCTCTGCGGAACTGGCCGGTTAGGCTGGACCTCTCCTATTG
>NW_026975620.1:0-26578 GCF_030014295.1 Loxodonta africana
CGTCGGCGTCGGAGTCGGAGTCGGCGTGGTGTGCAGCGGCGGCGGCGGGAGAGCGTTCCGCACCCCGGACGGCCACCGCCGTCCTCGTTAGTATAGTGGTGAGTATCCCCGCCTGTCACGCGGGAGACCGGGGTTCGATTCCCCGACGGGGAGGCAGACGCCCTTTTTGGCCTCTGCCGCCACGCACCCGGCGCCCGCTCTCAGACCCAGTGGCCGGCGCAATGCCCTGCCCTGCCCTGCCCCGCCCTGCCCTGCCCTCCGCGCTCCACCTGGGCCCTTGGCGTCATCCTCTGCGGGGCACAGCCCACCCTCCGCCCACCTTCCCTTCCAATCCTCCTGGCCAAGGCGCCTGGTCGCCCGCCAGCCACAGCAGCCTTCTCGGGTCCCGGCAGCGCTTGAGGAGCGGCCCGTCCCCAGCGGATGGGTGTCTTTCGCCTCCCGGCTCAGGGTCGCCGACCGCCGCCCAGCGACTCCGGCTCCCAGGTGCCAGGTGGAGAGCGGCCTGTCGGAGATGTGCACCGTCTCGGTGCCGGCTGTGGCCTAGCCGAGCGTCGCCGAGCGGCCGCGACGTGGCGGAGAATGGAAGGGGCTTGGCGAGCCGGGGGTGTGGAGCAGGCGTGCCCCGGGGGCAGGCCGCAGCCGGGAGCTCAGGGCCGGGGGTGGGGGGCCGCGCGCCCTGGAGCGCCCCGCTGCGGGCGGGAGGCCGGAGGAAGCGAGCGGGAGAGCGCCCCCCAGCGGCGGGGCTGAGGAGGGCGGGGCGGGGGCGTGTGGAGAGCGGCGGGGCTCGGCTGGCGCCGGGCGGCGGCTGGTGGTGCTGTGAGGGCCCGGAGCCGCGGACGGGTGAGCCAGGCGTCGAGAAGGGTCTGCGCCCGGCGGCGGGCGGCGGCGGCGGCAGCACGCTGGTGCGAGTTCCGCGCGGCATCTTGGGCTTGTCTGGGCCGTGCGGCGTTGGTGGTATAGTGGTGAGCATAGCTGCCTTCCAAGCAGTTGACCCGGGTTCGATTCCCGGCCAACGCAGTGGGCTGACTTTTTGCCAGAGGCCCAGCCCAGGGCCGTCTTGCCAGGTATGGCTGACGGAGTCGGCACTTGGCTCGGTGTGTATGTGTGGGAGAAGGAAGGAGGCGCCCAGCGTTTTGGGGGTGCTGCGAGCAAGAGAAAAGGGCGCGGAGTGCCAGGGGAGGCCGGGCCGGGCGACTGGAGGCCGGAGCAAGGTCCACGGCTGGGGCCGAGGGGTGCGGAGGCGCTGAGTGCAGGTGGCGCAGGCAGGACGGGTGTCCCGACGCTCCCTGGTGGTCTAGTGGTTAGGATTCGGCGCTCTCACCGCCGCGGCCCGGGTTCGATTCCCGGTCAGGGAAGCCGTTCTTCTTCCTCTCTGCCCACAAACAACTTGCCGCGCACCTCCCTCCACACCTGCCTTTTAGCCAACGCTTGCAGGCCCAGCACACCGCCTGGCCCGCTGCCGCCACCAATGCCATCCGATCCTTTTCGACCCGCTCGCCCACCACAGGCCTACTTGCTCGTCCGCCCTGGCGCTGGCGCTGGCGCTGGCGCTGGCGCTGGCGCAGGCGCTCGCGTTCTCTGGCATCTGTCAGCCCCAAAGCCCACAGGCCAGGACAGCCTCTGGCCGGCGGTGGCCAGGAGCGGAGCCCGCGTCCTCGCTGCTGCCAGCGCGCGCCCTGGCGCGTGCTTGCATTTGGCTCAGCTACCAGGCCAGACCTGGGCTGGGGGAGCCAAGCTTGTGAAGGCCCAGACCCTGAGCAGGGCGACGGCGGCCGGGAGACAGAAGAACGTGAAAGGGGAATCTGGGAATGCCCGGCCAGCTGGGGGGGTCCGGGTGGGGTCGGAGGGGGGGGGATGAGAGTAAGGGGGAGAGAGGAATGTGAGACCGGGGGCCGTCGGGGAAATGGACATGCCCAACGGCTGAGGGGCGGTGGCAGCAGGTAGCCTTCCCCGACTCTCTAACACGACGGTATTAGCAAGGCGCCAACAGATCTCAGCGTGGACACAAATTGACCGAGAACACCCCTACTCCCGCCCCCCGGATTGTACGACCCATGCATTTTATCCCACTCCTGCCTTATCGCATATCTATCCCGGTGTCCATCCCCTCTTCCACCCCGAGCGTCCCTCTTGTTAACTCATCGATGATGCCGCGCCTGGTAGATGGCAGACGGCAGTCATCCGCGTCTTGCAAGGCCTGCGGACAGAGAGGGTCTAATATTTGCTTCAAGACTCTTTTTCTTAGAAATCAAGTTTGCACGCAAGGAAACGCACAAGCCTCACGCCAGACAGTCGTTCCTTGGGTATCTTCGTGGTTCTCTTCCCACTCACCTCCCCTTCCCGCTCTCTCTGTCTTTAATTGTGGTGAAAGTATACGTAAGACAGAATATATCATTTTCACCATTTCTGAGTGCAGAATTCAGTGGCTTTAAGGACGTTCGCCGTCTTTTCTAACCGCCACGAATATCCATTTCCACTTTTTTTTTTTTTTTTTTTAGTCATTCCCAAACCAACCCTGTTCCCACATAATGAGGGCCTCCTGTTTCCCCTTCCCGGCTACCCCGGGAAACGTCTATTCTCCTTTGTTGGTCTGGGAAGTTACCTGTTATACAGACGCGACGAAAGTAAAATCATACAACGTTTGTTGTTTTGGGTCTGGTTTACTTGACTCGGCGAATGTCTTCAAGGTTCATGCCTGTTGTGGCATGAGCATAACTTCATCCCTTGGGGTGGCCGTTCACGGGATTTGAAGAAAGAGATGGCTTTTGAAAAGGGCGATGGGGTGGATTCTGACTCCCGGCGACCCCATGTGTCTGAGAGTAGAACTGCACTCCGCGGGCTTTTCAGCGGCTTGGAATGTCAGGGCAGTAGAAGGCCAGGCATGGAAAGGCATAGCCTTGTGAGCAGGAACCCATGTGATCATAGAGAAGCTTACTGTCACCCCAGGCACTTCCTTCCTGCCCCTGTTTTGTGAGTTGTGGATAGATGACCGCAGTGGAGGAAGCTGGCTGGTTGTTCGGGTGGCACGACACAAAGGACAGGGAAAGGTGAGGGAAACCCAAAAGAGGGGACAGACGTGTCCTGAGTGCTGGCAGGTGGGAGAAGGAGTCCAGATGTCAGAGTGTCCAAGCCGCCCTAGGGCAGGAGGGGGCGCAGCGAGTGCGGCCGCCCAGTCAGGTGCCGGCGCTGCAGAGGCTTGGGGGCTTCGGAGCATTATGCCAGGCCAGTGTGGAGATGAGGGTGGGGACATGGGAGGGGCGGGGGCGACCCTGGGGATGCCGGGGGTGGCCAGCCCGGTGGATGTGCGTCATCAGGGCAAGGCAAGGCGTTCGTGTGATAGAGGTCTGTGGTGGCGGGTCAGGCGGAGGCTGGAAGGACCACTAGATGGCTAGCTGGGTGGCGGGGGTGGGGGGGGAGTGTTGGGAGGGTGGGCTTAGGTCCCACCCAGATCCAAGGGCACGTCATGAGACTGGACCCGGCCAGACAAGGTTGCCCGCGGTGCTGTGCCTGAAGTCAGTCAACCTAAAGAGTGGGAGGTTGATTGGGGGCAAGGGTGCTGTCGAGAGAGAGCCAGCGTGAGACAGGGACCGGGAGACAGAGAGGGAGACAGAGATAGAGACAGAGACGGACGGGCAGAAGAGGGAGCGAGAAACAGACAGACACACAGAGAGACACGCAGAGAGAGATTAGAAGAGAAGGGAAGAGAGAAAAACGTCTGGAAAAGGCCGTGAGGTCTTAGGGCGCGCGACTGGCCCAGAGGCTTAAACGTCCCTTTGTCAGGACACGGGAGTGCGTTAGGTGCGCGTTTGGGGCACCGTGGGGTGCGGTGGGGTGGGACGGGGGACTCAGTGGAGATTGAAAGAGGCCCGAGCAACAGATGCCTCCAGTGACCTTTGGCCAAAAGTTTGGATCGTGGTAAGGGGGAGGCGGGCAAGGAAGGGGCGTGTTTACCACTGTGTTGTGGAGGAGTGGGCTAAAGTGACTGTACTGACATGACTTTCATTTTCTCGTGCGCGATGATGACCAGGACACGGTAGGGGAGCGTAATGCGTTGCTTTTCCGAGTATGGATCCGGCCGTGCGACTTCCTTGGTAATGGTCCAGCAAGGATGGTGTCATTTTGGGAGCGTGGCCAGGAAGGGTGGTGAGATGGGAAGAGGCATGGAGTCCCCGCAGCCAAAGCCCGCGTGTTGCACGGTGGTCCTCCGTGAAGTGAAACGTGTGGCTAAGGTTTCGTCAGGGTGATGAAGAGAAAAGGGTGGCTGCCCGGGAGAAGTGTTGGGGCAGAGCCCACTGGCGGTCGGCGCCGGAGCGCGGTGTGCTTTCGGCCCCAGGGTGTGGGAGAGGCGCAGGGCGCTGGCACACTGGTGGGCTGGCTGCAGGTGGGAGCGGAGCCCCAGGGCTCTGGGAGAGTTGCCCCGAGTGTAGTAGGAGAGCCAGAGCGGAGCAGAGCAAGCAGAGCAAGCACTGAGCAGGCGGCGGTGTGAATTGGGGCAGAGCGACCAAAAGGGGACAGGGGACTGCATGGGCCGGGAATCGAACCCGGGCCTCCCGCGTGGCAGGCGAGAATTCTACCACTGAACCACCCATGCGCTGCCGGCGTCCGGGCGGCTGGCTCCAGCCTGTGCCCCTGCCCTGTCTTCGCTGGCCCGCCGCTGGGCTCAGGACGCTGCTCACTACCTGGCCGGAGCGTCTGTCTCTCTGCTCCCCTAGAGCTAGGCAGGCGGCGGCGGCCAGCCTGGGGCCGGCGGCCTGGTGCGGGTGGGCGGGACGGGCGGGCAAGGGAAGGGGTCTGGGCGACCGACGTGGAAGAGAGGCAGGTGCCAGGCGTGTCGAGGGTCCTGGACGGAGGCGGAGGGAGAGAGGTAGTCCCTGCCCATCCCGTGGCTGGGAGGAAGCCTAGAGCCCGAAGGAGCCTGGTCGGCCAGCGCCAATCCCAGCCAGGCCAGGTGGCCTGTGGCGCGCAGAGGTGCTCACAGCTGTCCCGGCGGCGACCCCCGGCATGCACCCCCAGGACCCCCTTGGGCGGCCAGTTTTCTGGCCCGTGCTTGGGGGTGTGGGCACAGGAGGTCCGGGAGCAAGGGAGCGGGACGCCTGCATCCTCCTGTGGCGGCTGCCTGCCAGCGGCGGGACGTCGGACAAAGTGGCCACAGCGGTCTGAGCCTGCCTTCCGCCCTCCGTCCTCCGGCCAGCCGCACTCCTTAGGATGCTGTGCTGGAGGGGGTGGGTTGTGGAGCGGGAGCCGGCCCACCCATCGAAAGAGCTCTTCGGCAGCAGAGAGGTCGTTGGCGCGGTGGGTCTGCTCCCAGGCAGCGGCTACCCGCGTGGAACTGGGATGTGGCGCGCCCGAGGTGGACCGGGCCCTGTGCCCGGCTCTGGCTTCTCCTCGCCAGCCGGTGGTGGGGCTGAAAATGCAGCGGCATGGCCGGTGTGGGGAGGCAAGGTCCCCAAACTCAACAAGCGCGGAGACCACGGGCTGAAGAGAGGGCGCAGCGGGTGTTAGTGGGAAGGGGATTCGGGGCGGGAGAGAGGAATGGGCAGGAGGCTGGTGTGGAAAGGGCGGGATGATGGCCAAGGTCTTGGGTGGTGTGGTGCTGCTTGCAGCAGCGCAGGGCAAAAGCGAGTTGCTGCTGTTCAGCGGGCAGAAAGTGGAGGACCACCGGGGAGGGCTTTCCACACGGGCCAGATGGAGCCCACAGACACACGCAGGCAAACGGGGCTAAAGACCAGGGGCGGATTAACCAGGAAGGCCGGTGAGCAGCGGCTTGCGTTGAGCCAGGGTCGCGCGCACGGGCGGGCTCCACTGTATTGGCTCCCTACTCTGTGGTGAGCGGTTTCAAGTGGGCTTCACCACATCCTTGCTGCGGTGGGAGAGCGGTGAGATCGTGAGCTGCAGATTGGTGGGAAGCCTAACAATTGGACCCGTGCCTACCTTGCTTGTTGGGTAATCGGGGCCTGACAAAGACAGAGAGAGAGGGAGAGGGAGAGGGAGAGGTGAAAGACAGAGGGAAGAGGGAAAGGGCGAGGGCAGAGAGAGGACAGGGGTAAGAGAGAGGAGGTAGCTGCGATGGGAAGTCGAGAAACCGCGCGGATGCGGGGGCAGGCAGGTAGGAGGGGTGCGTTTCATGGTGGGCAGTTGGGCTGGGGCTGGCCGGAAAGGCAGTTACCAGAGGGGTTCAAGGCGCTGGAGCATCCTAGCTGTCAGGGATGTGCCTGACAAGTTAGGGTGTCGGAGCGGGGTGGGGCCACGGGCTGGAGGCTGGAGAGGCAGAAGGATTGCACGGCCCGAGCGTGGACAGTCGCCCAGTAAAGGGCAGAGACGCGTGTGGTGAAGGCTGGGGACAGTAGGTGGCTGTTGCCAAAAGGTTGTCTTGTCAGGAGTGGGATTCGAACCCACGCCTCCAGGGGAGACTGCGACCTGAACGCAGCGCCTTAGACCGCTCGGCCATCCTGACGGCGGCTGTGGGCGCGTCGCCGCTGGCCCGGCTGCGACGCCGCGCCAACGCCGGTGCCCTGGGCCGGTCGGCGCGCCTCCTGGACGGCCTTGCGGCTGCGCGACCGACGGACGGACGGACGGACGGACGGACGGACGGACGGCGCGCGCGAAGGCTCGGAGCCGAGCGCCACCAAGGCCGGCCGACCCGGCGAGGTGCCCGGCCAACTCCCCCACGCACCGTCCCCCGGGCCCCGCCAGCCGCTGCCCCGGCCTCCGTCCTCACGTCAGCTCTCGCGCCCACCAATGCCTCCTCCTCCTCGCAGACGTTTTCTGCCCGCTCGATCCCCTTTCTTTCTCCCGGCGCTTTCGCCGCCGTGGAGGGAAGCGGCCGCCGCGCACGCGGAGCTTCGGTATCCCCCGGGCCCGGCCCGGGTGCCAGGCTGCGTGGACGGCGAGGATGGAGGTGGGCGGGGCGCGCTCTGTCGCCGAGCATGCAGCGAGCAGGGGGCAGGAAGAGGCGTCGGCGTCGGAGTCGGAGTCGGCGTGGTGTGCAGCGGCGGCGGCGGGAGAGCGTTCCGCACCCCGGACGGCCACCGCCGTCCTCGTTAGTATAGTGGTGAGTATCCCCGCCTGTCACGCGGGAGACCGGGGTTCGATTCCCCGACGGGGAGGCAGACGCCCTTTTTGGCCTCTGCCGCCACGCACCCGGCGCCCGCTCTCAGACCCAGTGGCCGGCGCAATGCCCTGCCCTGCCCTGCCCCGCCCTGCCCTGCCCTCCGCGCTCCACCTGGGCCCTTGGCGTCATCCTCTGCGGGGCACAGCCCACCCTCCGCCCACCTTCCCTTCCAATCCTCCTGGCCAAGGCGCCTGGTCGCCCGCCAGCCACAGCAGCCTTCTCGGGTCCCGGCAGCGCTTGAGGAGCGGCCCGTCCCCAGCGGATGGGTGTCTTCCGCCCCCCGGCTCAGGGTCGCCGACCGCCGCCCAGCGACTCCGGCTCCCAGGTGCCAGGTGGAGAGCGGCCTGTCGGAGATGTGCACCGTCTCGGTGCCGGCTGTGGCCTAGCCGAGCGTCGCCGAGCGGCCGCGACGTGGCGGAGAATGGAAGGGGCTTGGCGAGCCGGGGGTGTGGAGCAGGCGTGCCCCGGGGGCAGGCCGCAGCCGGGAGCTCAGGGCCGGGGGTGGGGGGCCGCGCGCCCTGGAGCGCCCCGCTGCGGGCGGGAGGCCGGAGGAAGCGAGCGGGAGAGCGCCCCCCAGCGGCGGGGCTGAGGAGGGCGGGGCGGGGGCGTGTGGAGAGCGGCGGGGCTCGGCTGGCGCCGGGCGGCGGCTGGTGGTGCTGTGAGGGCCCGGAGCCGCGGACGGGTGAGCCAGGCGTCGAGAAGGGTCTGCGCCCGGCGGCGGGCGGCGGCGGCGGCAGCACGCTGGTGCGAGTTCCGCGCGGCATCTTGGGCTTGTCTGGGCCGTGCGGCGTTGGTGGTATAGTGGTGAGCATAGCTGCCTTCCAAGCAGTTGACCCGGGTTCGATTCCCGGCCAACGCAGTGGGCTGACTTTTTGCCAGAGGCCCAGCCCAGGGCCGTCTTGCCAGGTATGGCTGACGGAGTCGGCACTTGGCTCGGTGTGTATGTGTGGGAGAAGGAAGGAGGCGCCCAGCGTTTTGGGGGTGCTGCGAGCAAGAGAAAAGGGCGCGGAGTGCCAGGGGAGGCCGGGCCGGGCGACTGGAGGCCGGAGCAAGGTCCACGGCTGGGGCCGAGGGGTGCGGAGGCGCTGAGTGCAGGTGGCGCAGGCAGGACGGGTGTCCCGACGCTCCCTGGTGGTCTAGTGGTTAGGATTCGGCGCTCTCACCGCCGCGGCCCGGGTTCGATTCCCGGTCAGGGAAGCCGTTCTTCTTCCTCTCTGCCCACAAACAACTTGCCGCGCACCTCCCTCCACACCTGCCTTTTAGCCAACGCTTGCAGGCCCAGCACACCGCCTGGCCCGCTGCCGCCACCAATGCCATCCGATCCTTTTCGACCCGCTCGCCCACCACAGGCCTACTTGCTCGTCCGCCCTGGCGCTGGCGCTGGCGCTGGCGCTGGCGCTGGCGCAGGCGCTCGCGTTCTCTGGCATCTGTCAGCCCCAAAGCCCACAGGCCAGGACAGCCTCTGGCCGGCAGTGGCCAGGAGCGGAGCCCGCGTCCTCGCTGCTGCCAGCGCGCGCCCTGGCGCGTGCTTGCATTTGGCTCAGCTACCAGGCCAGACCTGGGCTGGGGGAGCCAAGCTTGTGAAGGCCCAGACCCTGAGCAGGGCGACGGCGGCCGGGAGACAGAAGAACGTGAAAGGGGAATCTGGGAATGCCCGGCCAGCTGGGGGAGTCCGGGTGGGGTCGGAGGGGGGGGATGAGAGTAAGGGGGAGAGAGGAATGTGAGACCGGGGGCCGTCGGGGAAATGGACATGCCCAACGGCTGAGGGGCGGTGGCAGCAGGTAGCCTTCCCCGACTCTCTAACACGACGGTATTAGCAAGGCGCCAACAGATCTCAGCGTGGACACAAATTGACCGAGAACACCCCTACTCCCGCCCCCCGGATTGTACGACCCATGCATTTTATCCCACTCCTGCCTTATCGCATATCTATCCCGGTGTCCATCCCCCCTTCCACCCCGAGCGTCCCTCTCGTTAACTCATCGATGATGCCGCGCCTGGTAGATGGCAGACGGCAGTCATCCGCGTCTTGCAAGGCCTGCGGACAGAGAGGGTCTAATATTTGCTTCAAGACTCTTTTTCTTAGAAATCAAGTTTGCACGCAAGGAAACGCACAAGCCTCACGCCAGACAGTCGTTCCTTGGGTATCTTCGTGGTTCTCTTCCCACTCACCTCCCCTTCCCGCTCTCTCTGTCTTTAATTGTGGTGAAAGTATACGTAAGACAGAATATATCATTTTCACCATTTCTGAGTGCAGAATTCAGTGGCTTTAAGGACGTTCGCCGTCTTTTCTAATCGCCACGAATATCCATTTCCACTTTTTTTTTTTTTAGTCATTCCCAAACCAACCCTGTTCCCACATAATGAGGGCCTCCTGTTTCCCCTTCCCGGCTACCCCGGGAAACGTCTATTCTCCTTTGTTGGTCTGGGAAGTTACCTGTTATACAGACGCGACGAAAGTAAAATCATACAACGTTTGTTGTTTTGGGTCTGGTTTACTTGACTCGGCGAATGTCTTCAAGGTTCATGCCTGTTGTGGCATGAGCATAACTTCATCCCTTGGGGTGGCCGTTCACGGGATTTGAAGAAAGAGATGGCTTTTGAAAAGGGCGATGGGGTGGATTCTGACTCCCGGCGACCCCATGTGTCTGAGAGTAGAACTGCACTCCGCGGGCTTTTCAGCGGCTTGGAATGTCAGGGCAGTAGAAGGCCAGGCATGGAAAGGCATAGCCTTGTGAGCAGGAACCCGTGTGATCATAGAGAAGCTTACTGTCACCCCAGGCACTTCCTTCCTGCCCCTGTTTTGTGAGTTGTGGATAGATGACCGCAGTGGAGGAAGCTGGCTGGTTGTTCGGGTGGCACGACACAAAGGACAGGGAAAGGTGAGGGAAACCCAAAAGAGGGGACAGACGTGTCCTGAGTGCTGGCAGGTGGGAGAAGGAGTCCAGATGTCAGAGTGTCCAAGCCGCCCTAGGGCAGGAGGGGGCGCAGCGAGTGCGGCCGCCCAGTCAGGTGCCGGCGCTGCAGAGGCTTGGGGGCTTCGGAGCATTATGCCAGGCCAGTGTGGAGATGAGGGTGGGGACATGGGAGGGGCGGGGGCGACCCTGGGGATGCCGGGGGTGGCCAGCCCGGTGGATGTGCGTCATCAGGGCAAGGCAAGGCGTTCGTGTGATAGAGGTCTGTGGTGGCGGGTCAGGCGGAGGCTGGAAGGACCACTAGATGGCTAGCTGGGTGGCGGGGGTGGGGGGGAGTGTTGGGAGGGTGGGCTTAGGTCCCACCCAGATCCAAGGGCACGTCATGAGACTGGACCCGGCCAGACAAGGTTGCCCGCGGTGCTGTGCCTGAAGTCAGTCAACCTAAAGAGTGGGAGGTTGATTGGGGGCAAGGGTGCTGTCGAGAGAGAGCCAGCGTGAGACAGGGACCGGGAGACAGAGAGGGAGACAGAGATAGAGACAGAGACGGACGGGCAGAAGAGGGAGCGAGAAACAGACAGACACACAGAGAGACACGCAGAGAGAGATTAGAAGAGAAGGGAAGAGAGAAAAACGTCTGGAAAAGGCCGTGAGGTCTTAGGGCGCGCGACTGGCCCAGAGGCTTAAACGTCCCTTTGTCAGGACACGGGAGTGCGTTAGGTGCGCGTTTGGGGCACCGTGGGGTGCGGTGGGGTGGGACGGGGGACTCAGTGGAGATTGAAAGAGGCCCGAGCAACAGATGCCTCCAGTGACCTTTGGCCAAAAGTTTGGATCGTGGTAAGGGGGAGGCGGGCAAGGAAGGGGCGTGTTTACCACTGTGTTGTGGAGGAGTGGGCTAAAGTGACTGTACTGACATGACTTTCATTTTCTCGTGCGCGATGATGACCAGGACACGGTAGGGGAGCGTAATGCGTTGCTTTTCCGAGTATGGATCCGGCCGTGCGACTTCCTTGGTAATGGTCCAGCAAGGATGGTGTCATTTTGGGAGCGTGGCCAGGAAGGGTGGTGAGATGGGAAGAGGCATGGAGTCCCCGCAGCCAAAGCCCGCGTGTTGCACGGTGGTCCTCCGTGAAGTGAAACGTGTGGCTAAGGTTTCGTCAGGGTGATGAAGAGAAAAGGGTGGCTGCCCGGGAGAAGTGTTGGGGCAGAGCCCACTGGCGGTCGGCGCCGGAGCGCGGTGTGCTTTCGGCCCCAGGGTGTGGGAGAGGCGCAGGGCGCTGGCACACTGGTGGGCTGGCTGCAGGTGGGAGCGGAGCCCCAGGGCTCTGGGAGAGTTGCCCCGAGTGTAGTAGGAGAGCCAGAGCGGAGCAGAGCAGAGCAAGCAGAGCAAGCACTGAGCAGGCGGCGGTGTGAATTGGGGCAGAGCGACCAAAAGGGGACAGGGGACTGCATGGGCCGGGAATCGAACCCGGGCCTCCCGCGTGGCAGGCGAGAATTCTACCACTGAACCACCCATGCGCTGCCGGCGTCCGGGCGGCTGGCTCCAGCCTGTGCCCCTGCCCTGTCTTCGCTGGCCCGCCGCTGGGCTCAGGACGCTGCTCACTACCTGGCCGGAGCGTCTGTCTCTCTGCTCCCCTAGAGCTAGGCAGGCGGCGGCGGCCAGCCTGGGGCCGGCGGCCTGGTGCGGGTGGGCGGGACGGGCGGGCAAGGGAAGGGGTCTGGGCGACCGACGTGGAAGAGAGGCAGGTGCCAGGCGTGTCGAGGGTCCTGGACGGAGGCGGAGGGAGAGAGGTAGTCCCTGCCCATCCCGTGGCTGGGAGGAAGCCTAGAGCCCGAAGGAGCCTGGTCGGCCAGCGCCAATCCCAGCCAGGCCAGGTGGCCTGTGGCGCGCAGAGGTGCTCACAGCTGTCCCGGCGGCGACCCCCGGCATGCACCCCCAGGACCCCCTTGGGCGGCCAGTTTTCTGGCCCGTGCTTGGGGGTGTGGGCACAGGAGGTCCGGGAGCAAGGGAGCGGGACGCCTGCATCCTCCTGTGGCGGCTGCCTGCCAGCGGCGGGACGTCGGACAAAGTGGCCACAGCGGTCTGAGCCTGCCTTCCGCCCTCCGTCCTCCGGCCAGCCGCACTCCTTAGGATGCTGTGCTGGAGGGGGTGGGTTGTGGAGCGGGAGCCGGCCCACCCATCGAAAGAGCTCTTCGGCAGCAGAGAGGTCGTTGGCGCGGTGGGTCTGCTCCCAGGCAGCGGCTACCCGCGTGGAACTGGGATGTGGCGCGCCCGAGGTGGACCGGGCCCTGTGCCCGGCTCTGGCTTCTCCTCGCCAGCCGGTGGTGGGGCTGAAAATGCAGCGGCATGGCCGGTGTGGGGAGGCAAGGTCCCCAAACTCAACAAGCGCGGAGACCACGGGCTGAAGAGAGGGCGCAGCGGGTGTTAGTGGGAAGGGGATTCGGGGCGGGAGAGAGGAATGGGCAGGAGGCTGGTGTGGAAAGGGCGGGATGATGGCCAAGGTCTTGGGTGGTGTGGTGCTGCTTGCAGCAGCGCAGGGCAAAAGCGAGTTGCTGCTGTTCAGCGGGCAGAAAGTGGAGGACCACCGGGGAGGGCTTTCCACACGGGCCAGATGGAGCCCACAGACACACGCAGGCAAACGGGGCTAAAGACCAGGGGCGGATTAACCAGGAAGGCCGGTGAGCAGCGGCTTGCGTTGAGCCAGGGTCGCGCGCACGGGCGGGCTCCACTGTATTGGCTCCCTACTCTGTGGTGAGCGGTTTCAAGTGGGCTTCACCACATCCTTGCTGCGGTGGGAGAGCGGTGAGATCGTGAGCTGCAGATTGGTGGGAAGCCTAACAATTGGACCCGTGCCTACCTTGCTTGTTGGGTAATCGGGGCCTGACAAAGACAGAGAGAGAGGGAGAGGGAGAGGGAGAGGTGAAAGACAGAGGGAAGAGGGAAAGGGCGAGGGCAGAGAGAGGACAGGGGTAAGAGAGAGGAGGTAGCTGCGATGGGAAGTCGAGAAACCGCGCGGATGCGGGGGCAGGCAGGTAGGAGGGGTGCGTTTCATGGTGGGCAGTTGGGCTGGGGCTGGCCGGAAAGGCAGTTACCAGAGGGGTTCAAGGCGCTGGAGCATCCTAGCTGTCAGGGATGTGCCTGACAAGTTAGGGTGTCGGAGCGGGGTGGGGCCACGGGCTGGAGGCTGGAGAGGCAGAAGGATTGCACGGCCCGAGCGTGGACAGTCGCCCAGTAAAGGGCAGAGACGCGTGTGGTGAAGGCTGGGGACAGTAGGTGGCTGTTGCCAAAAGGTTGTCTTGTCAGGAGTGGGATTCGAACCCACGCCTCCAGGGGAGACTGCGACCTGAACGCAGCGCCTTAGACCGCTCGGCCATCCTGACGGCGGCTGTGGGCGCGTCGCCGCTGGCCCGGCTGCGACGCCGCGCCAACGCCGGTGCCCTGGGCCGGTCGGCGCGCCTCCTGGACGGCCTTGCGGCTGCGCGACCGACGGACGGACGGACGGACGGACGGACGGACGGACGGCGCGCGCGAAGGCTCGGAGCCGAGCGCCACCAAGGCCGGCCGACCCGGCGAGGTGCCCGGCCAACTCCCCCACGCACCGTCCCCCGGGCCCCGCCAGCCGCTGCCCCGGCCTCCGTCCTCACGTCAGCTCTCGCGCCCACCAATGCCTCCTCCTCCTCGCAGACGTTTTCTGCCCGCTCGATCCCCTTTCTTTCTCCCGGCGCTTTCGCCGCCGTGGAGGGAAGCGGCCGCCGCGCACGCGGAGCTTCGGTATCCCCCGGGCCCGGCCCGGGTGCCAGGCTGCGTGGACGGCGAGGATGGAGGTGGGCGGGGCGCGCTCTGTCGCCGAGCATGCAGCGAGCAGGGGGCAGGAAGAGGCGTCGGCGTCGGAGTCGGAGTCGGCGTGGTGTGCAGCGGCGGCGGCGGGAGAGCGTTCCGCACCCCGGACGGCCACCGCCGTCCTCGTTAGTATAGTGGTGAGTATCCCCGCCTGTCACGCGGGAGACCGGGGTTCGATTCCCCGACGGGGAGGCAGACGCCCTTTTTGGCCTCTGCCGCCACGCACCCGGCGCCCGCTCTCAGACCCAGTGGCCGGCGCAATGCCCTGCCCTGCCCTGCCCCGCCCTGCCCTGCCCTCCGCGCTCCACCTGGGCCCTTGGCGTCATCCTCTGCGGGGCACAGCCCACCCTCCGCCCACCTTCCCTTCCAATCCTCCTGGCCAAGGCGCCTGGTCGCCCGCCAGCCACAGCAGCCTTCTCGGGTCCCGGCAGCGCTTGAGGAGCGGCCCGTCCCCAGCGGATGGGTGTCTTCCGCCCCCCGGCTCAGGGTCGCCGACCGCCGCCCAGCGACTCCGGCTCCCAGGTGCCAGGTGGAGAGCGGCCTGTCGGAGATGTGCACCGTCTCGGTGCCGGCTGTGGCCTAGCCGAGCGTCGCCGAGCGGCCGCGACGTGGCGGAGAATGGAAGGGGCTTGGCGAGCCGGGGGTGTGGAGCAGGCGTGCCCCGGGGGCAGGCCGCAGCCGGGAGCTCAGGGCCGGGGGTGGGGGGCCGCGCGCCCTGGAGCGCCCCGCTGCGGGCGGGAGGCCGGAGGAAGCGAGCGGGAGAGCGCCCCCCAGCGGCGGGGCTGAGGAGGGCGGGGCGGGGGCGTGTGGAGAGCGGCGGGGCTCGGCTGGCGCCGGGCGGCGGCTGGTGGTGCTGTGAGGGCCCGGAGCCGCGGACGGGTGAGCCAGGCGTCGAGAAGGGTCTGCGCCCGGCGGCGGGCGGCGGCGGCGGCAGCACGCTGGTGCGAGTTCCGCGCGGCATCTTGGGCTTGTCTGGGCCGTGCGGCGTTGGTGGTATAGTGGTGAGCATAGCTGCCTTCCAAGCAGTTGACCCGGGTTCGATTCCCGGCCAACGCAGTGGGCTGACTTTTTGCCAGAGGCCCAGCCCAGGGCCGTCTTGCCAGGTATGGCTGACGGAGTCGGCACTTGGCTCGGTGTGTATGTGTGGGAGAAGGAAGGAGGCGCCCAGCGTTTTGGGGGTGCTGCGAGCAAGAGAAAAGGGCGCGGAGTGCCAGGGGAGGCCGGGCCGGGCGACTGGAGGCCGGAGCAAGGTCCACGGCTGGGGCCGAGGGGTGCGGAGGCGCTGAGTGCAGGTGGCGCAGGCAGGACGGGTGTCCCGACGCTCCCTGGTGGTCTAGTGGTTAGGATTCGGCGCTCTCACCGCCGCGGCCCGGGTTCGATTCCCGGTCAGGGAAGCCGTTCTTCTTCCTCTCTGCCCACAAACAACTTGCCGCGCACCTCCCTCCACACCTGCCTTTTAGCCAACGCTTGCAGGCCCAGCACACCGCCTGGCCCGCTGTCGCCACCAATGCCATCCGATCCTTTTCGACCCGCTCGCCCACCACAGGCCTACTTGCTCGTCCGCCCTGGCGCTGGCGCTGGCGCTGGCGCTGGCGCTGGCGCAGGCGCTCGCGTTCTCTGGCATCTGTCAGCCCCAAAGCCCACAGGCCAGGACAGCCTCTGGCCGGCGGTGGCCAGGAGCGGAGCCCGCGTCCTCGCTGCTGCCAGCGCGCGCCCTGGCGCGTGCTTGCATTTGGCTCAGCTACCAGGCCAGACCTGGGCTGGGGGAGCCAAGCTTGTGAAGGCCCAGACCCTGAGCAGGGCGACGGCGGCCGGGAGACAGAAGAACGTGAAAGGGGAATCTGGGAATGCCCGGCCAGCTGGGGGGGTCCGGGTGGGGTCGGAGGGGGGGGATGAGAGTAAGGGGGAGAGAGGAATGTGAGACCGGGGGCCGTCGGGGAAATGGACATGCCCAACGGCTGAGGGGCGGTGGCAGCAGGTAGCCTTCCCCGACTCTCTAACACGACGGTATTAGCAAGGCGCCAACAGATCTCAGCGTGGACACAAATTGACCGAGAACACCCCTACTCCCGCCCCCCGGATTGTACGACCCATGCATTTTATCCCACTCCTGCCTTATCGCATATCTATCCCGGTGTCCATCCCCTCTTCCACCCCGAGCGTCCCTCTTGTTAACTCATCGATGATGCCGCGCCTGGTAGATGGCAGACGGCAGTCATCCGCGTCTTGCAAGGCCTGCGGACAGAGAGGGTCTAATATTTGCTTCAAGACTCTTTTTCTTAGAAATCAAGTTTGCACGCAAGGAAACGCACAAGCCTCACGCCAGACAGTCGTTCCTTGGGTATCTTCGTGGTTCTCTTCCCACTCACCTCCCCTTCCCGCTCTCTCTGTCTTTAATTGTGGTGAAAGTATACGTAAGACAGAATATATCATTTTCACCATTTCTGAGTGCAGAATTCAGTGGCTTTAAGGACGTTCGCCGTCTTTTCTAACCGCCACGAATATCCATTTCCACTTTTTTTTTTTTTTTTTTTTTAGTCATTCCCAAACCAACCCTGTTCCCACATAATGAGGGCCTCCTGTTTCCCCTTCCCGGCTACCCCGGGAAACGTCTATTCTCCTTTGTTGGTCTGGGAAGTTACCTGTTATACAGACGCGACGAAAGTAAAATCATACAACGTTTGTTGTTTTGGGTCTAGTTTACTTGACTCGGCGAATGTCTTCAAGGTTCATGCCTGTTGTGGCATGAGCATAACTTCATCCCTTGGGGTGGCCGTTCACGGGATTTGAAGAAAGAGATGGCTTTTGAAAAGGGCGATGGGGTGGATTCTGACTCCCGGCGACCCCATGTGTCTGAGAGTAGAACTGCACTCCGCGGGCTTTTCAGCGGCTTGGAATGTCAGGGCAGTAGAAGGCCAGGCATGGAAAGGCATAGCCTTGTGAGCAGGAACCCATGTGATCATAGAGAAGCTTACTGTCACCCCAGGCACTTCCTTCCTGCCCCTGTTTTGTGAGTTGTGGATAGATGACCGCAGTGGAGGAAGCTGGCTGGTTGTTCGGGTGGCACGACACAAAGGACAGGGAAAGGTGAGGGAAACCCAAAAGAGGGGACAGACGTGTCCTGAGTGCTGGCAGGTGGGAGAAGGAGTCCAGATGTCAGAGTGTCCAAGCCGCCCTAGGGCAGGAGGGGGCGCAGCGAGTGCGGCCGCCCAGTCAGGTGCCGGCGCTGCAGAGGCTTGGGGGCTTCGGAGCATTATGCCAGGCCAGTGTGGAGATGAGGGTGGGGACATGGGAGGGGCGGGGGCGACCCTGGGGATGCCGGGGGTGGCCAGCCCGGTGGATGTGCGTCATCAGGGCAAGGCAAGGCGTTCGTGTGATAGAGGTCTGTGGTGGCGGGTCAGGCGGAGGCTGGAAGGACCACTAGATGGCTAGCTGGGTGGCGGGGGTGGGGGGGAATGTTGGGAGGGTGGGCTTAGGTCCCACCCAGATCCAAGGGCACGTCATGAGACTGGACCCGGCCAGACAAGGTTGCCCGCGGTGCTGTGCCTGAAGTCAGTCAACCTAAAGAGTGGGAGGTTGATTGGGGGCAAGGGTGCTGTCGAGAGAGAGCCAGCGTGAGTCAGGGGCCGGGAGACAGAGAGGGAGACAGAGATAGAGACAGAGACGGACGGGCAGAAGAGGGAGCGAGAAACAGACAGACACACAGAGAGACACGCAGAGAGAGATTAGAAGAGAAGGGAAGAGAGAAAAACGTCTGGAAAAGGCCGTGAGGTCTTAGGGCGCGCGACTGGCCCAGAAGCTTAAACGTCCCTTTGTCAGGACACGGGAGTGCGTTAGGTGCGCGTTTGGGGCACCGTGGGGTGCGGTGGGGTGGGACGGGGGACTCAGTGGAGATTGAAAGAGGCCCGAGCAACAGATGCCTCCAGTGACCTTTGGCCAAAAGTTTGGATCGTGGTAAGGGGGAGGCGGGCAAGGAAGGGGCGTGTTTACCACTGTGTTGTGGAGGAGTGGGCTAAAGTGACTGTACTGACATGACTTTCATTTTCTCGTGCGCGATGATGACCAGGACACGGTAGGGGAGCGTAATGCGTTGCTTTTCCGAGTATGGATCCGGCCGTGCGACTTCCTTGGTAATGGTCCAGCAAGGATGGTGTCATTTTGGGAGCGTGGCCAGGAAGGGTGGTGAGATGGGAAGAGGCATGGAGTCCCCGCAGCCAAAGCCCGCGTGTTGCACGGTGGTCCTCCGTGAAGTGAAACGTGTGGCTAAGGTTTCGTCAGGGTGATGAAGAGAAAAGGGTGGCTGCCCGGGAGAAGTGTTGGGGCAGAGCCCACTGGCGGTCGGCGCCGGAGCGCGGTGTGCTTTCGGCCCCAGGGTGTGGGAGAGGCGCAGGGCGCTGGCACACTGGTGGGCTGGCTGCAGGTGGGAGCGGAGCCCCAGGGCTCTGGGAGAGTTGCCCCGAGTGTAGTAGGAGAGCCAGAGCGGAGCAGAGCAGAGCAAGCAGAGCAAGCACTGAGCAGGCGGCGGTGTGAATTGGGGCAGAGCGACCAAAAGGGGACAGGGGACTGCATGGGCCGGGAATCGAACCCGGGCCTCCCGCGTGGCAGGCGAGAATTCTACCACTGAACCACCCATGCGCTGCCGGCGTCCGGGCGGCTGGCTCCAGCCTGTGCCCCTGCCCTGTCTTCGCTGGCCCGCCGCTGGGCTCAGGACGCTGCTCACTACCTGGCCGGAGCGTCTGTCTCTCTGCTCCCCTAGAGCTAGGCAGGCGGCGGCGGCCAGCCTGGGGCCGGCGGCCTGGTGCGGGTGGGCGGGACGGGCGGGCAAGGGAAGGGGTCTGGGCGACCGACGTGGAAGAGAGGCAGGTGCCAGGCGTGTCGAGGGTCCTGGACGGAGGCGGAGGGAGAGAGGTAGTCCCTGCCCATCCCGTGGCTGGGAGGAAGCCTAGAGCCCGAAGGAGCCTGGTCGGCCAGCGCCAATCCCAGCCAGGCCAGGTGGCCTGTGGCGCGCAGAGGTGCTCACAGCTGTCCCGGCGGCGACCCCCGGCATGCACCCCCAGGACCCCCTTGGGCGGCCAGTTTTCTGGCCCGTGCTTGGGGGTGTGGGCACAGGAGGTCCGGGAGCAAGGGAGCGGGACGCCTGCATCCTCCTGTGGCGGCTGCCTGCCAGCGGCGGGACGTCGGACAAAGTGGCCACAGCGGTCTGAGCCTGCCTTCCGCCCTCCGTCCTCCGGCCAGCCGCACTCCTTAGGATGCTGTGCTGGAGGGGGTGGGTTGTGGAGCGGGAGCCGGCCCACCCATCGAAAGAGCTCTTCGGCAGCAGAGAGGTCGTTGGCGCGGTGGGTCTGCTCCCAGGCAGCGGCTACCCGCGTGGAACTGGGATGTGGCGCGCCCGAGGTGGACCGGGCCCTGTGCCCGGCTCTGGCTTCTCCTCGCCAGCCGGTGGTGGGGCTGAAAATGCAGCGGCATGGCCGGTGTGGGGAGGCAAGGTCCCCAAACTCAACAAGCGCGGAGACCACGGGCTGAAGAGAGGGCGCAGCGGGTGTTAGTGGGAAGGGGATTCGGGGCGGGAGAGAGGAATGGGCAGGAGGCTGGTGTGGAAAGGGCGGGATGATGGCCAAGGTCTTGGGTGGTGTGGTGCTGCTTGCAGCAGCGCAGGGCAAAAGCGAGTTGCTGCTGTTCAGCGGGCAGAAAGTGGAGGACCACCGGGGAGGGCTTTCCACACGGGCCAGATGGAGCCCACAGACACACGCAGGCAAACGGGGCTAAAGACCAGGGGCGGATTAACCAGGAAGGCCGGTGAGCAGCGGCTTGCGTTGAGCCAGGGTCGCGCGCACGGGCGGGCTCCACTGTATTGGCTCCCTACTCTGTGGTGAGCGGTTTCAAGTGGGCTTCACCACATCCTTGCTGCGGTGGGAGAGCGGTGAGATCGTGAGCTGCAGATTGGTGGGAAGCCTAACAATTGGACCCGTGCCTACCTTGCTTGTTGGGTAATCGGGGCCTGACAAAGACAGAGAGAGAGGGAGAGGGAGAGGGAGAGGTGAAAGACAGAGGGAAGAGGGAAAGGGCGAGGGCAGAGAGAGGACAGGGGTAAGAGAGAGGAGGTAGCTGTGATGGGAAGTCGAGAAACCGCGCGGATGCGGGGGCAGGCAGGTAGGAGGGGTGCGTTTCATGGTGGGCAGTTGGGCTGGGGCTGGCCGGAAAGGCAGTTACCAGAGGGGTTCAAGGCGCTGGAGCATCCTAGCTGTCAGGGATGTGCCTGACAAGTTAGGGTGTCGGAGCGGGGTGGGGCCACGGGCTGGAGGCTGGAGAGGCAGAAGGATTGCACGGCCCGAGCGTGGACAGTCGCCCAGTAAAGGGCAGAGACGCGTGTGGTGAAGGCTGGGGACAGTAGGTGGCTGTTGCCAAAAGGTTGTCTTGTCAGGAGTGGGATTCGAACCCACGCCTCCAGGGGAGACTGCGACCTGAACGCAGCGCCTTAGACCGCTCGGCCATCCTGACGGCGGCTGTGGGCGCGTCGCCGCTGGCCCGGCTGCGACGCCGCGCCAACGCCGGTGCCCTGGGCCGGTCGGCGCGCCTCCTGGACGGCCTTGCGGCTGCGCGACCGACGGACGGACGGACGGACGGACGGACGGACGGCGCGCGCGAAGGCTCGGAGCCGAGCGCCACCAAGGCCGGCCGACCCGGCGAGGTGCCCGGCCAACTCCCCCACGCACCGTCCCCCGGGCCCCGCCAGCCGCTGCCCCGGCCTCCGTCCTCACGTCAGCTCTCGCGCCCACCAATGCCTCCTCCTCCTCGCAGACGTTTTCTGCCCGCTCGATCCCCTTTCTTTCTCCCGGCGCTTTCGCCGCCGTGGAGGGAAGCGGCCGCCGCGCACGCGGAGCTTCGGTATCCCCCGGGCCCGGCCCGGGTGCCAGGCTGCGTGGACGGCGAGGATGGAGGTGGGCGGGGCGCGCTCTGTCGCCGAGCATGCAGCGAGCAGGGGGCAGGAAGAGGCGTCGGCGTCGGAGTCGGAGTCGGCGTGGTGTGCAGCGGCGGCGGCGGGAGAGCGTTCCGCACCCCGGACGGCCACCGCCGTCCTCGTTAGTATAGTGGTGAGTATCCCCGCCTGTCACGCGGGAGACCGGGGTTCGATTCCCCGACGGGGAGGCAGACGCCCTTTTTGGCCTCTGCCGCCACGCACCCGGCGCCCGCTCTCAGACCCAGTGGCCGGCGCAATGCCCTGCCCTGCCCTGCCCCGCCCTGCCCTGCCCTCCGCGCTCCACCTGGGCCCTTGGCGTCATCCTCTGCGGGGCACAGCCCACCCTCCGCCCACCTTCCCTTCCAATCCTCCTGGCCAAGGCGCCTGGTCGCCCGCCAGCCACAGCAGCCTTCTCGGGTCCCGGCAGCGCTTGAGGAGCGGCCCGTCCCCAGCGGATGGGTGTCTTTCGCCTCCCGGCTCAGGGTCGCCGACCGCCGCCCAGCGACTCCGGCTCCCAGGTGCCAGGTGGAGAGCGGCCTGTCGGAGATGTGCACCGTCTCGGTGCCGGCTGTGGCCTAGCCGAGCGTCGCCGAGCGGCCGCGACGTGGCGGAGAATGGAAGGGGCTTGGCGAGCCGGGGGTGTGGAGCAGGCGTGCCCCGGGGGCAGGCCGCAGCCGGGAGCTCAGGGCCGGGGGTGGGGGGCCGCGCGCCCTGGAGCGCCCCGCTGCGGGCGGGAGGCCGGAGGAAGCGAGCGGGAGAGCGCCCCCCAGCGGCGGGGCTGAGGAGGGCGGGGCGGGGGCGTGTGGAGAGCGGCGGGGCTCGGCTGGCGCCGGGCGGCGGCTGGTGGTGCTGTGAGGGCCCGGAGCCGCGGACGGGTGAGCCAGGCGTCGAGAAGGGTCTGCGCCCGGCGGCGGGCGGCGGCGGCGGCAGCACGCTGGTGCGAGTTCCGCGCGGCATCTTGGGCTTGTCTGGGCCGTGCGGCGTTGGTGGTATAGTGGTGAGCATAGCTGCCTTCCAAGCAGTTGACCCGGGTTCGATTCCCGGCCAACGCAGTGGGCTGACTTTTTGCCAGAGGCCCAGCCCAGGGCCGTCTTGCCAGGTATGGCTGACGGAGTCGGCACTTGGCTCGGTGTGTATGTGTGGGAGAAGGAAGGAGGCGCCCAGCGTTTTGGGGGTGCTGCGAGCAAGAGAAAAGGGCGCGGAGTGCCAGGGGAGGCCGGGCCGGGCGACTGGAGGCCGGAGCAAGGTCCACGGCTGGGGCCGAGGGGTGCGGAGGCGCTGAGTGCAGGTGGCGCAGGCAGGACGGGTGTCCCGACGCTCCCTGGTGGTCTAGTGGTTAGGATTCGGCGCTCTCACCGCCGCGGCCCGGGTTCGATTCCCGGTCAGGGAAGCCGTTCTTCTTCCTCTCTGCCCACAAACAACTTGCCGCGCACCTCCCTCCACACCTGCCTTTTAGCCAACGCTTGCAGGCCCAGCACACCGCCTGGCCCGCTGCCGCCACCAATGCCATCCGATCCTTTTCGACCCGCTCGCCCACCACAGGCCTACTTGCTCGTCCGCCCTGGCGCTGGCGCTGGCGCTGGCGCTGGCGCTGGCGCTGGCGCAGGCGCTCGCGTTCTCTGGCATCTGTCAGCCCCAAAGCCCACAGGCCAGGACAGCCTCTGGCCGGCGGTGGCCAGGAGCGGAGCCCGCGTCCTCGCTGCTGCCAGCGCGCGCCCTGGCGCGTGCTTGCATTTGGCTCAGCTACCAGGCCAGACCTGGGCTGGGGGAGCCAAGCTTGTGAAGGCCCAGACCCTGAGCAGGGCGACGGCGGCCGGGAGACAGAAGAACGTGAAAGGGGAATCTGGGAATGCCCGGCCAGCTGGGGGGGTCCGGGTGGGGTCGGAGGGGGGGGATGAGAGTAAGGGGGAGAGAGGAATGTGAGACCGGGGGCCGTCGGGGAAATGGACATGCCCAACGGCTGAGGGGCGGTGGCAGCAGGTAGCCTTCCCCGACTCTCTAACACGACGGTATTAGCAAGGCGCCAACAGATCTCAGCGTGGACACAAATTGACCGAGAACACCCCTACTCCCGCCCCCCGGATTGTACGACCCATGCATTTTATCCCACTCCTGCCTTATCGCATATCTATCCCGGTGTCCATCCCCTCTTCCACCCCGAGCGTCCCTCTCGTTAACTCATCGATGATGCCGCGCCTGGTAGATGGCAGACGGCAGTCATCCGCGTCTTGCAAGGCCTGCGGACAGAGAGGGTCTAATATTTGCTTCAAGACTCTTTTTCTTAGAAATCGAGTTTGCACGCAAGGAAACGCACAAGCCTCACGCCAGACAGTCGTTCCTTGGGTATCTTCGTGGTTCTCTTCCCACTCACCTCCCCTTCCCGCTCTCTCTGTCTTTAATTGTGGTGAAAGTATACGTAAGACAGAATATATCATTTTCACCATTTCTGAGTGCAGAATTCAGTGGCTTTAAGGACGTTCGCCGTCTTTTCTAATCGCCACGAATATCCATTTCCACTTTTTTTTTTTTTAGTCATTCCCAAACCAACCCTGTTCCCACATAATGAGGGCCTCCTGTTTCCCCTTCCCGGCTACCCCGGGAAACGTCTATTCTCCTTTGTTGGTCTGGGAAGTTACCTGTTATACAGACGCGACGAAAGTAAAATCATACAACGTTTGTTGTTTTGGGTCTGGTTTACTTGACTCGGCGAATGTCTTCAAGGTTCATGCCTGTTGTGGCATGAGCATAACTTCATCCCTTGGGGTGGCCGTTCACGGGATTTGAAGAAAGAGATGGCTTTTGAAAAGGGCGATGGGGTGGATTCTGACTCCCGGCGACCCCATGTGTCTGAGAGTAGAACTGCACTCCGCGGGCTTTTCAGCGGCTTGGAATGTCAGGGCAGTAGAAGGCCAGGCATGGAAAGGCATAGCCTTGTGAGCAGGAACCCGTGTGATCATAGAGAAGCTTACTGTCACCCCAGGCACTTCCTTCCTGCCCCTGTTTTGTGAGTTGTGGATAGATGACCGCAGTGGAGGAAGCTGGCTGGTTGTTCGGGTGGCACGACACAAAGGACAGGGAAAGGTGAGGGAAACCCAAAAGAGGGGACAGACGTGTCCTGAGTGCTGGCAGGTGGGAGAAGGAGTCCAGATGTCAGAGTGTCCAAGCCGCCCTAGGGCAGGAGGGGGCGCAGCGAGTGCGGCCGCCCAGTCAGGTGCCGGCGCTGCAGAGGCTTGGGGGCTTCGGAGCATTATGCCAGGCCAGTGTGGAGATGAGGGTGGGGACATGGGAGGGGCGGGGGCGACCCTGGGGATGCCGGGGGTGGCCAGCCCGGTGGATGTGCGTCATCAGGGCAAGGCAAGGCGTTCGTGTGATAGAGGTCTGTGGTGGCGGGTCAGGCGGAGGCTGGAAGGACCACTAGATGGCTAGCTGGGTGGCGGGGGTGGGGGGGAATGTTGGGAGGGTGGGCTTAGGTCCCACCCAGATCCAAGGGCACGTCATGAGACTGGACCCGGCCAGACAAGGTTGCCCGCGGTGCTGTGCCTGAAGTCAGTCAACCTAAAGAGTGGGAGGTTGATTGGGGGCAAGGGTGCTGTCGAGAGAGAGCCAGCGTGAGTCAGGGGCCGGGAGACAGAGAGGGAGACAGAGATAGAGACAGAGACGGACGGGCAGAAGAGGGAGCGAGAAACAGACAGACACACAGAGAGACACGCAGAGAGAGATTAGAAGAGAAGGGAAGAGAGAAAAACGTCTGGAAAAGGCCGTGAGGTCTTAGGGCGCGCGACTGGCCCAGAAGCTTAAACGTCCCTTTGTCAGGACACGGGAGTGCGTTAGGTGCGCGTTTGGGGCACCGTGGGGTGCGGTGGGGTGGGACGGGGGACTCAGTGGAGATTGAAAGAGGCCCGAGCAACAGATGCCTCCAGTGACCTTTGGCCAAAAGTTTGGATCGTGGTAAGGGGGAGGCGGGCAAGGAAGGGGCGTGTTTACCACTGTGTTGTGGAGGAGTGGGCTAAAGTGACTGTACTGACATGACTTTCATTTTCTCGTGCGCGATGATGACCAGGACACGGTAGGGGAGCGTAATGCGTTGCTTTTCCGAGTATGGATCCGGCCGTGCGACTTCCTTGGTAATGGTCCAGCAAGGATGGTGTCATTTTGGGAGCGTGGCCAGGAAGGGTGGTGAGATGGGAAGAGGCATGGAGTCCCCGCAGCCAAAGCCCGCGTGTTGCACGGTGGTCCTCCGTGAAGTGAAACGTGTGGCTAAGGTTTCGTCAGGGTGATGAAGAGAAAAGGGTGGCTGCCCGGGAGAAGTGTTGGGGCAGAGCCCACTGGCGGTCGGCGCCGGAGCGCGGTGTGCTTTCGGCCCCAGGGTGTGGGAGAGGCGCAGGGCGCTGGCACACTGGTGGGCTGGCTGCAGGTGGGAGCGGAGCCCCAGGGCTCTGGGAGAGTTGCCCCGAGTGTAGTAGGAGAGCCAGAGCGGAGCAGAGCAGAGCAGAGCAGAGCAGAGCAGAGCAGAGCAGAGCAAGCAGAGCAAGCACTGAGCAGGCGGCGGTGTGAATTGGGGCAGAGCGACCAAAAGGGGACAGGGGACTGCATGGGCCGGGAATCGAACCCGGGCCTCCCGCGTGGCAGGCGAGAATTCTACCACTGAACCACCCATGCGCTGCCGGCGTCCGGGCGGCTGGCTCCAGCCTGTGCCCCTGCCCTGTCTTCGCTGGCCCGCCGCTGGGCTCAGGACGCTGCTCACTACCTGGCCGGAGCGTCTGTCTCTCTGCTCCCCTAGAGCTAGGCAGGCGGCGGCGGCCAGCCTGGGGCCGGCGGCCTGGTGCGGGTGGGCGGGACGGGCGGGCAAGGGAAGGGGTCTGGGCGACCGACGTGGAAGAGAGGCAGGTGCCAGGCGTGTCGAGGGTCCTGGACGGAGGCGGAGGGAGAGAGGTAGTCCCTGCCCATCCCGTGGCTGGGAGGAAGCCTAGAGCCCGAAGGAGCCTGGTCGGCCAGCGCCAATCCCAGCCAGGCCAGGTGGCCTGTGGCGCGCAGAGGTGCTCACAGCTGTCCCGGCGGCGACCCCCGGCATGCACCCCCAGGACCCCCTTGGGCGGCCAGTTTTCTGGCCCGTGCTTGGGGGTGTGGGCACAGGAGGTCCGGGAGCAAGGGAGCGGGACGCCTGCATCCTCCTGTGGCGGCTGCCTGCCAGCGGCGGGACGTCGGACAAAGTGGCCACAGCGGTCTGAGCCTGCCTTCCGCCCTCCGTCCTCCGGCCAGCCGCACTCCTTAGGATGCTGTGCTGGAGGGGGTGGGTTGTGGAGCGGGAGCCGGCCCACCCATCGAAAGAGCTCTTCGGCAGCAGAGAGGTCGTTGGCGCGGTGGGTCTGCTCCCAGGCAGCGGCTACCCGCGTGGAACTGGGATGTGGCGCGCCCGAGGTGGACCGGGCCCTGTGCCCGGCTCTGGCTTCTCCTCGCCAGCCGGTGGTGGGGCTGAAAATGCAGCGGCATGGCCGGTGTGGGGAGGCAAGGTCCCCAAACTCAACAAGCGCGGAGACCACGGGCTGAAGAGAGGGCGCAGCGGGTGTTAGTGGGAAGGGGATTCGGGGCGGGAGAGAGGAATGGGCAGGAGGCTGGTGTGGAAAGGGCGGGATGATGGCCAAGGTCTTGGGTGGTGTGGTGCTGCTTGCAGCAGCGCAGGGCAAAAGCGAGTTGCTGCTGTTCAGTGGGCAGAAAGTGGAGGACCACCGGGGAGGGCTTTCCACACGGGCCAGATG